>NC_035440.2:64544412-64848208 GCF_002127325.2 Helianthus annuus | reverse complement strand
TTACATCACTTGGTGAAGACAAGTGTTTAGTATAATACTTTTTATTTTTAATCTTTTGCACTTTTTATTTGGTTTTGTATTAATGACTTTAATAACTAGTTACTTATGTTGAAGGTGATCTTTCCTTATCGTTTGTCCGTGGTGTCTTGGCATTATTTTACTGTCTATATAAAATAAAAGATTTTCACCATTCATATCTCCACGGTCTATATGGAGATATGTTGGCTACCTGGTCGGGGGTTAAGGGAACGGTTTGGTAAAGGTCTTGCCCTTGTTCAGCGTTTAGAGGTCCTGCTTGGGACCTGGGTCAAATTTAGTAGGATCTCCTTCAATGCCCATAGGTATTGGATGGCGGGGATCCAAACTCTTTGACCCCCTCATAAGTTAACTACTATTAATACTATAACCCGGCTATTTAGGACTGTATCCCTGCTGACTCAGACTACTTAGCCGAGGGTAACGTCACCGCCAAAAGCGGGGCCTACCATAATTTGCATTAATAACTTAATTCATTATCTTTCAATAATCCGACCCTTTAGGATTGTATCCTTGCTGACTCAAACTACTGGGTTGAGGGTAACGTCGCCTTCAAAAGAGGGCCTACTACAATAACTAAGATAATCTCTTAAACAAGTGCAAAAGTGCGAAAATAATCAAAGGTTATACTAATACACGTGTCGGATCCAAGTGATTCATCTTGTCTATCTGTTTTTATTTTATTTTATTTTTCAGCATTTAGTTAGTTTTTATTTTTCTTAGTTTAAAACATTTTTCTAACTTTTTGATTTGGTTAGACGTTGAGGATAAACCGGTATTAAAAGCTCTTGTGTCCTTGGACGACCTCGGTATCTTACCAACACTATACTACGTCCACGATGGGTGCACTTGCCCATATGTGTGTTTAGTGTTAGTGAATATCGTGTTTTATAAATTTAAAACTTGGTTAAAAGTGTAAAAAGGGCTTAATTATTTATTAAAAACATATACACACTGACACGCATCAAGTTTTTGGCGCCGTTGCCGGGGACACAAGGATTTTAAGAAAGTTAGGAATCAACGGCCTAATCATCTTTTTATTTTTCTTTAATTTTTAGGATTTTTTTTAGATTTTTCAGCTTCTGCAGAGCTCAGCACGGGGCCGTGCCTGGTCGGACACGGGCCGTGCTCAGCCTCATTACTGGCAGTTTTTTTGTTTTTCAAGTTACAGAAGGCTGAACACGGGGCCGTGTCGGTGCAACACGGGGCCGTGTCCAACTTCCAGTAACTGGGATCTGAAAAACAATCACTGTAACTACGACCACGGGGCCGTGTTCGCTCGACACGGGGCCGTGGTGAACCTTCTGACCGATATTCTTTTCTGTTTTTATTGCAGGACTTGGAACCCGACGCCAACCTCGCGTAGTGTATGAGCTCCAGTTCCAATAAAGACATAAAGGAGCCATTAGAAGAACCCGAACGCTTTCTCAGAAAACGGTTAAAAGCCAAAAACCAAGAGAAGGTTTCGGGTGATCCAACCCCAATGGCGGACCAACGTACCCTCATGGATTACTTACGGCCCACCGTAGGTAATCTAGGCGCCGCTATCAATGCACCGAATGTCGAAGCCAATAACTTCGAACTTCGACCGCACTTGATACAAATGCTCCAAAACTCCGCGACCTTTCACGGGCTCGCGGACGAGGATCCCCATCTACATATAACTAATTTCTTAGAAATATGTGATACCTTTCGGGTCAATGGAGCATCAAACGACGCCATCCGCCTTCGTATGTTTCCATTCTCACTAAAAGACCGGGCGAAAGCTTGGCTCAACACCCTCCCAGCTGGATCGGTAAACACCTGGGATGAACTAGCCCAAAAATTTCTGTATAAGTATTTCCCTCCTTCTAAAACTGCTAAATTAATGGCTGAAATTAACACATACTCACAAGAGGACGAGGAATCCTTATATGAAACTTGGGAAAGGTTCAAGGAGCTATTACGCAAGTGTCCCCATCACGGCCTCGCAATATGGCAACAAGTATCCACTTTCTACAATGGGTTGTTGCCACATACTAGGCAGACACTTGATTCTAGCTCCGGGGGACTTTTAGGTAATCGTCGCCCACACGAAATATATAATCAGATTGAGGAAATTGCTCAAACCAATTTTCAGTGGCACACTCCCCGGGGAAATAAATCTATCGCCCCGGGCGCCCATAAGGTAGACGAAAACACCTCTTTACAAGCCCAAATCGAGGCCCTTTCTTCAAAAATAAAAAAATTAGAAATGACCAAAACAGTCTCGGTCATGGCTTGTGAAGGGTGTGGTGGGTCACATGAAAATTGGAGTTGCCTGAAAGAAACGGACGATCAACAAGAAATGGTAAACTACATTGATAATAGACCTAGGCCGTCGGGTCCTCCAACGGGGACCTACAACCAAGGATGGCGAAACCACCCAAACCTTGGTTGGAGGGAGCCCGGCAATAGTAGTAACCAACAACCGCAACGAACAAACTTTCAGCAATCAAGAAATGAGTCACAAAATTTCACTCAACAAAGTGGAAGAGAGAGGCTCGAAGATACCATATCTCGCCTTGTCTCCGACACTGATAAGAAAAATTCGGAAAGATTCCTACAATTAGAATCAAATTTTAGGAATCAACAAGCTAGCATTCAAAACATAGAAAAACAAATAAATCAACTAGCTCAAAATTTTTCCGAAAGACCACAAGGCGCATTACCTAGCAATACCGAAACCAACCCAAAGGCGCAAGTTCACCTCATCACACTACGAAACCGCACCGTAGGTCCTGCAGAAGTACCTCCAGCAACGGAAGAATCAACGCCAACACATCTGCAGGAGAAGGACACTCCCCCATCAACAGAGCCTACCAAGGCCTCTCGAGTTCCGTACCCCGGTAGGTTAATTCGTCAAAAAACCAATGAGCAATTCGCAAAATTCGAGAGTTTGCTCAAACAATTGCATGTCAATATTCCTTTTATCGAAGTCCTAACCCAAATGCCCAAATACTCTAAATTTATGAGGGACTTCCTTACACATAAAAAGAAAATTGAAAATTTGCAATTAGTTAATTTAGGCGAAGAATGCTCTGCCCTCGTACTCAATAAACTACCACAAAAGAAGATCGATCCCGGAAGTTTCACAATTCCATGCTCAATAGGGGAATCACCCGTTCGCAATGCCTTGGCCGACTTAGGAGCTAGCATTAACCTCATGCCCTCTTCAATGTTCAAAAGGCTTGACTTGGGAACCACGAGCCCCACAAAAATAAGCATACAACTCGCTGATCGATCGGTCAAATTCCCGCAAGGTGTCATCGAAAATGTCTTGGTAAGGGTAAGCAGATTTGTTTATCCTGTTGACTTTGTCATACTCGACATGGAAGAAGACACCGAGGTCCCCCTTATTCTATGGAGACCCTTCCTTGCCACCGCACAAGCAGTGGTGGACATGAATGACGGGACACTAACTTTGAGATATGGGGACGATGAGGTAAAATTTGGAGTTGGGAAGAGAATAGAGGATGACGACCCGGTCCACTACATGAAGGTTATTGATTCAAGCTTGGATGCCGCTCTCCGACGGTGTAACTTGGGAGGCAAGGCACCCCAATCAAAAGACGTGTGACCGGGAATCGGGTCTAGCCAAAGACCCTTATAAACGTGGCGCACCACGGAGGCATTCCGCGGACCTATCCTTAGTTTAGTTTAATCTTTTAGTTTTTGCAGAATAAAATGGACTCGTGGTGGTAATGGATGAAAAAGGGAACGAGAAAAAAATGGAACCATGCAGAAGAACAGAACAAACCGACAAAAATCTCCATAACAGAAGGCTCCACACGGGCCGTGCCCAACCAACACGGCCCCGTGCTGAGCCCCCTGCAGGAAATCACCCAGTTCAGGTAACTGGACACGGGCCGTGTTCAGCGGACACGCCCCCGTGTCCAGGCTTCTGTTTCACTTCTATAATTTTTGTTACTGGCACTTGACCACGGGGCCGTGCCCGGTCAACACGGGGCCGTGTCCAGAGTGCCAGTAACACAAATCTTTGTTTTTAAACACACTTTTACATATTCTAATCAACCAAAAACTTTATTTTTGGACACATTGAGGACAATGTGTAATTTAAGTGTGGGGGGGATGCTAAAACCTTGAAATTTTGCAAAATCCTAAAACAAGCCTTACACAAAACTCTATTGGAACCGCTAAACACCCCAAATTTTTTTCAAAAAACTTTTTCATTTTTTTTATTTACTTGTCTTAGTTTAAGTTGGGAATAACAAGTTATAAAAGGGTTATATATATTTTTTTATTTTACAACCGATAGCGTCGTGATAAAAAGAACTAACATAAGAAAATTATGAAACGGTATAACAAGTCTAGCTAAAATTCGATTATATATGCTTGGTCACATTAAAAACCCATTCCCACAAAAGTGAGTTTTGAGCCTTTATTGAGCATAAAAATATACATATTTAGATTAAATGCTCATTTTTCGTTTCTTGTGTGAATAGCCGCTCGGTCTTTACAAATCTAGAACTTGCCACGACGATACATTCCCGGTCCTTACCAACTTAAACCCAAGTAAGTAAATGATGGAGGCATTAGGACTAACTATTTTTCTTTCAAAACCATTATTTTTCATTTTTTTTACCTACCCAAAATCCCCCTAGAAAAACCCCTTTGAGCCTAAACCTTTCATTTCATTACCCCCAAAACAATTTTTTTTACCCACCAAAAACCTTTTTCATTTTTTTCACCCTTATTTTAGTAACAAGCTCGGTTTTTCATAAACATACCCTCTACGTGACGAAAAAAAAAAATATGAGTAATGAAGTCAAAAGCAAACAAAAGCTACAAAAGCTTGTTTGGAGAAATACTTCAAAAATAAATGTCACTAAAAAAAAAGGGTATGAAAACCGACACTTGTTACGATTTTCGCCCTTTTTACTAACCACTAACCAACCACCCACCTTTAAACCCAAGCCTTCACCCCAAAAGTCCTCTTGATATTTACAAAGGTAAAAAGTTAAAAAGGAGGAGGATTGATCGCTTGGCAAGCCTATGGAAAACGTAAGTCCGTGCCGCTCTCGAGCGATTCACTTAAATATACACCTTCGGCCGAGTGTTGAGTGATCTCCCGTGAGGTATGTGAACTTGTATATAAATGGAATTTTAATAAGTCATGTTATACCAAAATAAGTAGTTTATCTTATGAAAAGTTCAAAATAAATCATGATGAATAGGATTGTAAATAAAATAAAAATAAAACCTATAAAAACCTTGGATTCCCGACACTCTAGGACAAGCTAAAAAACTTCTCTTCTACCTATTCCATTTGGGAGTGTAAGCCACATTAAAAGAGTTTTGCTTGAGGACAAGCAAAAGTTCAAGTGTGGGGGTATTTGATGTGTGTAAAATGCAACATATAAAACACATCAATTAAGGCATAAAACTAACCCTTTTTAAGTACTAATGTTGGAAAAAGAGTGTTTTTGTCTTCCTTTTGTATTTTCAGGATGAAATGAGCTCAAAATCACAAAAGAAGCAAAAAGACCACTAATTCTACCATAAATACAAGAAAAGGAACAAAAGTGGACTGCCCGGACCCTCAACGGCACCTCCCAAAACAAAGAGAAGAAAACAGAGTCTGAACACGCCCCGTGTCCAGCGAACACGGGGGCGTGCCCAGGAAGCAGCAGAAAAGACAAACCAGTAGAAGCTTCCATTGCTCACCACGGGGCCGTGCCCAGCGGGCACGGGGGCGTGTTGAAAGTACAGCAGGCGCATTAATTGTAATTCGCAATTACAATTAATGAAGAGAGAGAGTGTCAGACGGGCACGGGGCCGTGTCCAGTGGACACGGGGCCGTGTCCAGCGTTCTGTCCAGCCTATAAATAGAGGAGCTTGGTTTCATTCTCCCTCATCCCTTGGCACACCACCTCTCTCACACCTCATCCACCACCCACCACCACCATAACACCATCATCCACCACCATCATCCATTGTCCATCGTAGAGTGTGTGAGTCGTCTCGGGATCCAAGATTGATCGTAAGAGTTCTTGACAATCAAGGCCATGTTTGCCTAAGTCTCTTACATCACTTGGTGAAGACAAGTGTTTAGTATAATACTTTTTATTTTTAATCTTTTGCACTTTTTATTTGGTTTTGTATTAATGACTTTAATAACTAGTTACTTATGTTGAAGGTGATCTTTCCTTATCGTTTGTCCGTGGTGTCTTGGCATTATTTTACTGTCTATATAAAATAAAAGATTTTCACCATTCATATCTCCACGGTCTATATGGAGATATGTTGGCTACCTGGTCGGGGGTTAAGGGAACGGTTTGGTAAAGGTCTTGCCCTTGTTCAGCGTTTAGAGGTCCTGCTTGGGACCTGGGTCAAATTTAGTAGGATCTCCTTCAATGCCCATAGGTATTGGATGGCGGGGATCCAAACTCTTTGACCCCCTCATAAGTTAACTACTATTAATACTATAACCCGGCTATTTAGGACTGTATCCCTGCTGACTCAGACTACTTAGCCGAGGGTAACGTCACCGCCAAAAGCGGGGCCTACCATAATTTGCATTAATAACTTAATTCATTATCTTTCAATAATCCGACCCTTTAGGATTGTATCCTTGCTGACTCAAACTACTGGGTTGAGGGTAACGTCGCCTTCAAAAGAGGGGCCTACTACAATAACTAAGATAATCTCTTAAACAAGTGCAAAAGTGCGAAAATAATCAAAGGTTATACTAATACACGTGTCGGATCCAAGTGATTCATCTTGTCTATCTGTTTTTATTTTATTTTATTTTTCAGCATTTAGTTAGTTTTTATTTTTCTTAGTTTAAAACATTTTTCTAACTTTTTGATTTGGTTAGACGTTGAGGATAAACCGGTATTAAAAGCTCTTGTGTCCTTGGACGACCTCGGTATCTTACCAACACTATACTACGTCCACGATGGGTGCACTTGCCCATATGTGTGTTTAGTGTTAGTGAATATCGTGTTTTATAAATTTAAAACTTGGTTAAAAGTGTAAAAAGTGCTTAATTATTTATTAAAAACATATACACACTGACACGCATCAGACGCAGACATCTGCACTCGTGGCATTGGTGAACGAATGGGATTTCAACTTTTCTGCATTCATTTTTGACAACATGAAGAAGATGCTTGAAGATCCAAAGAAGAAGATATTTATGTTGTACCCAAGATTCATCTAGATGATTCTTGATTAAAAACACCCAGAGTTAGTCAAGGGCCTAAACTACATCAACTTGAAGCCAATGGGGCCAGGATGCTTCGAGAATGCATACAGAAACAAAAGGGCAAAGCATCACAATTTTGAAGCAAAGTTTGATCTTGAAAAGCACGGCAGATTTGCTGATATTGTGCCTGCAACTCCTGTTGCCCCAGTTCCTCCTCAGATAAACGCACAGATTGCTGAAGAACACAATGTGCAGCTTATGCAACAACTGGCTGGCAATGAAGATGAGGTTGAAGTACTTGGTTTAGAATCAGAAACAAGCTCCAGTGAAGAAGAAACTGATTTCGAAAGCGAGGTGGAGGTAGTTATGTCTAAGAAGGAAGAGGAAGTAGTTAGAAAGCCGGTGCCAATGACTGCTGAGAACTTGGCAACATTACTTTTAAGTTTGCAGGGTGGTGATGGACACCCTCCATCTGTCCCCACCACTGGTGTTCAAGATGCTGCTGCAACAACTTCAGAAGTTGAAACTGAAATTAAAGCGATTACTGACGACGCTGAAGAAGCAGCTAGAAAGAAACAAAGAACCGACACTGCACCTGATCATGACCTTTCTGGCCCATCAACTAATCCTGAGCCCACTCCATCTATTTACCCACTGCCCGATCCACAATATGAAGATGCATCAAAGAAGACAAGCACAAAAGAACCTGATCTGTATGACTTCAACTTTGATTTTGAATATACACCCTCACAGCCAGGTGGTTCGAGTGGTGTTAGAGTTGAAGTAGGAACTTCCAGTGGAGCAGGAAATACTTAGCATGATGAAGCAGCGTTTCGTTATGCAACCGAGAAAAGACAAGTCTTTGAAAGTGACAGCGACAGTGATGAAGATGCTTACGTCACAAGATTGAAAAGACGTGTGGTTGTATTAGAACAAGATGCAGAGTTGAAGAATGCTCAAATTTCATCTCTTCAACAAGATGCTGCTCCGAAGGAAGCTCAGATCTCCTCACTTCAGTCACAAATCTCAAGCAGAGATCTAACAATAGATCAGCTGCAAGGTGATTTGGGAATGCTGATGTCTACTGTATATGATCTGAAGGCGAAGTTGTAGAAAAAGTTTGGGAAGTAGTTTGCTAACAAGGACGATGAACAATTTTATGTTGGCAGAACATAACAAACTCCTGAACAAAGAGCAGCAGCACGTGCAGCAGCAGAGGCAGATCATGAAGCTGCACTAGAAGCTTATCTGGCTGCCAAGCCAAAGAAAAGAAGCAGCAAGCCTAAGAAAAAGAAAAAGAAACAAAGTAACAAACAACTATTGGTGATGAAGAATCAGGATCTGAATCCCCTTGATAAGAACTTTCAATTGAAGGATCAGCAGAAAGGCCTGACAGACTTGTAATGGAATTGGGATCTTCTCACTATGATGAAGTTGGGAACAAATCTGAGGTTGCTTGCTGGAGGTATGAGCATGACAAAGAGATGTGGTTGGTTATACGAAAGAGTGGTCATCGAGAATATTATGGCAAGGAAAGTCAATTTGAGTCATGGACAAAAATTGATTTGAAGAACCTATTGCGTGCCCCTTATTACGATCCAGATCTGAATCAGAAAGGCAGAGGTTGGGCATTCCACTCAAGACTAGAGAGGGAAGTAAAGACAAACTGTACAACAATGAAAACAGCTGAGCCCACAGTTGTAAGAAATCCTGGAGTCTGTGACCCTCATACTAAGCGCACCATCAGATCTGTGATTTGGCCTGCAACTGACAAGGATAAGATAATTCCAATTGCAAAGAAATTTGAAAAGGGAATACAGAAGAACTTCAAGTACTGGGCTTATGATCCAAAAATGGCTGAAGCTGTTATTGTCATTAAAGAACAATTAGTCAGGATTCCTAACTCTTATGACCTGATGAGTTTTCATGAAGAAGATGTTTTGATTTTCACCAATCATCAAATCCGCACCAACGAAAAATATGAAGAATGTGCGAAGGCTTGGACAAGCGCTGCTGCTAACATACTGATGCATCATCTAATTGCTCCTGATCAAGAGAATGAACAAGGCGGTCCTCAAGTTTGATGCAGCTACTGATCCAGTAAACCTAGAGGGAGATTGTTAGACCCTGGAAGGTTTATGGTCCCCACCACTGGTGTTCAAGATGCTGCTGCAACAACTTCAGAAGTTGAAACTGAAATTGAAGGGATTACTGACGACGCTGAAGAAGCAGCTAGAAAAAAACAAAGAACCGACACTGCACCTGATCATGACCTTTCTAGCCCATCTACTAATCCTGAGCCCACTCCATCTATTTACCCACTGCCCGATCCATAATCTGAAGATGCATCAAACAAGACAAGCACAGAAGAACCTGATCTGTATGACTTCAACTTTGATTTTGAATCTACACCTTCACAGCCAGGTGGTTCGAGTGGTGTTACAGTTGAAGCAGGAACTTCCAGTGGAGCAGGAAATACCTAGCATGATGAACCAGAGTTTCCTTATGCAACCGAGAAAAGACAAGTCTTTGAAAGTGACAACGACAGTGATGAAGATGCTTACGTCAAAAGATTCAAAAGACGTGTGGTTGTATTAGAACAAGATGCAGAGTTGAAGAATGCTCAAATTACATCTCTTCAACAAGATGTTGCTCTGAAGGAAGCTCAGATCTCCTCACTTCAGTCACAAATCTCAAGCAGAGATCTAACAATAGATCAGCTACAAGGTGATTTGGGAATGCTGATGTCTACTGTATATGATCTGAAGGCGAAGTTGGAGAATAAGTTTGGGAATGAGTTTTCTGACAAGGACGATGAACAATTTTATGTTGGCAGAACATAACAAACTCCTGAACAAAGAGCAACAACTCATGCAGCAGTAGAGGCAGAACGTGAAGTTGCACTAGTGTGACATCTGTGTTTGTATAATCGTTCTACAGACTTTGAACAATACAATATTAATAAAACAGTGTCTTTTGATCCCAACGTTTGTCATTTATGTTTGATTTCATGCACGTGTTGATTTTTGATCGATTTTGAACTCTTTATCGCTTTCTGGGAAGCTATACGCAAACTGGTGCGTAAACACGATCAGTTTAACGCAACAAACACTCCGGAACAGCAACATAAACTTAACATACCTTAAACAACCTTTACATAACTTAGAAATAAGTTTTGAAGGCTTTGGTGTGGCAAAAACAAGTTTATTCGCTCTCAGGGACTATTTGCGTCAACTTGCAAAAGTCTGCCGTTTCGTAAGACAACGTACAGTCCGGAACTTGATCATAAGTTAAACATACCATATATAACCTAAACATGGCTTAGAAATAAGCTTTGATAGGTTCGGTGTGCAAAAACATGCTTATATGATCTTACAGGGACTAAAAGTGTCAAAAACGGCGTAAGTTTGCATTTTCGCGCATATCTTACGTTCTGAATACATCCGGACACCCAAAAATTTATGTATTTATTAAAATATTTTATTTTAGTGATTAGCATGATAAAATTCCATTCGTCGCTTAATTTAGATCGTTTTTGCGTTCATTACGACTTCCGTCGTAATTAACCGAACAATGCGATCGTACGACCAAACGAACCGACTTCCGTCGTTTTTGCAACGGAACTAATTTTAGGTATCAAAACACTTTCTTTTGATACCAAATCAGTAGGTTAAACATGTTTTGACATGTTTAACTCGACACTATTAGTTTAGTGCTTGTTTAGGGTCGTAAGGTAAGCGGTCTAAACAATCGCTTAGACTTCCGAACCCGACCCGTTTGGTCGATCTTTAGGATCCGACCAAGCTTGGTTAGTGATCATAGTTGCATAGGGAATAACCTCAGAGGTTATACCTTATGATCACATAGGATTGGTTAGTCATATGCTTGTTAGCTTGTATGCCCATAGGAAATGACCAAAATGCCCTTTTGAAGCATAAATCCATATTTTGACTATGTGAACATATTTTTGACTTGTAATCTGATTTAGTAACGTGTTTAGGGATAATTGGGCATGTAAGACTTGACATAGCACATAGATTACCATCCGAACATAGTTTTACGCTAACGACGCCTTATAGTAGCTTATGTTACCATAATGTGTCGAAACGGGTCAAAAGCACTTAGGTAGACTTTCCAATCAGAATGTAGGGCCTATTAAATCATACCATATGAGTTCAATTACTCATTTGATTTATAGAACCTCATTCTATCCTATCTCCCGATTTAGGAGCTGATTTATTAACATAGTTACCTATACTAGGTGCCGGTTGATTCCGTGATACTTGGAGCTTAAATTGGTCTTATTCTCAAGACTAATTAGCAATCCCAAGTGAGTACATAGTTCCCCTCTTTTACCATTTTCAAATATTTTAGGGTGATACACATGTACATACGTGTTACTTTCGTGCATTTCATGCTTTTATGACATAAACATGCTAGTTTCACCTAGTACACTTATAGTACATGCTTTCAATTGAGTTTTGCTATGTATGTCAAGCATGCTAGCGCATTGATTTGTTACACATTTGTTGCATATGTTTACTTAGCATATGTACACATTGTTTTACATGACATTTCTGAGATGTATGTTTACTCAGCATGCTAGCACATCGTTTTACATGAACATTTCTACTAGGCATGTTTACTTAGCATTCCTAGTACATGGTTTTCACATGCTACATTGGTTATGACATTTGGTGTGTTAAATCGGGACAATAATACATTCATTAACATTGATCACGCCGCTCGGACTTATGTAATGGTACCATAGGAATTGACACCTCCCGTTTCCGACTTCCTAGGTTTGTTTGAAAGTTGGGAATGACAGAATCCGACTACATAATTTAGATAAACCTTTAATTCATTTAAGGGTTTGTCGCCACAGTCGCAAGGCTTGAATGTATGCGATTAACATCACTGCATAAATGTTTGTAATCATAAAGCATTGTTTTTCTGCAAAACATAACATTTGATTTAAACTTAGGTTTATTCAAAAACATTGTTTTGTACATTTTCTATGGGGTTGAGTAGCTTCTAGTTATTCACCATACATGATATTTGTTTCACATTGGCATCATCATATAGTTTAAGTAGATGATTTCCTACTTGTTATGCATTTCATTGGTTATACATGATACATGTTATACATGACATTTAACATGGTTTCCACATGAACATTTTGACATTGAACATTACATTTTGGTTGGTTATTGATAAGTGACTTATGTAACGGGGCTATGTGTTATATGATAAAAGCATGGTGGATACGCCGCTGGTACTTCCTATATATAAGTGCTTTTATCGTATCATACATTGTTGCGTTATCTAAATCACTTGGGCAAGACATGAAACATTTTATACAAAAACAAGACATTGTTTTACAAAGTACACATTTTATCCAAATTCATTTTTACTTGGTTATTCATTTAACCATGCATTTTCCTTTCATTATCATTTGATTTTCATATCGATTTTCACATGGTTTTACAAAGGAAAACATTTTACAAGGTTCATGACTACATTTTATTAAACACTTCTTTCAAATACAAGTCATGAATCTGCATAAACAAAACCTATGTATCTCACAGACATTTTTATGCTGACGTACCTATTTTTACATGTGTTTTCAGGTGCTAATGCATGATGGTGTTTTTGCTTCACTTAGGCGGACTAGGGCCTTAGTGACTTAAAAGACAATTAGTTGTGTTTGATTTGTTGAACTCTAAGACAATGTAAACTTAAATCTTAATAATACATAACTTTAATTGCCATGGTTGTTGAAACAATAATTCTGTCGCATTCACTCCCCGGCGTTTCCGCCGCGGTTTGTTGTTTTGACGCGGCCGGGGTGTGACAACTAGAAGCTTATCTGGATGGCAAGCCAAAGAAAAGAAGCAGCAAGCCTAAGAAAAAGAAAAAAAAACAAAGTAACAAACAACTATTGGTGATGAAGAATCAGGATCTGAATCCCCTTGATGAGAACATTCAGTTGAAGGATCCGACAGAAAGGCCTGACAGACTTGTAATGGAATTGGGATCTTCTCACTATGATGAAGTTGGGAACAAATCTAAGGTTGCTTGCTGGAGGTATGAGCATGACAAAGAGATGTGGTTGGTCACACGAAAGAGTGGTCATCGAGAATATTATGGCAAGGAAAGTCAATTTGAGTCATGGACAAAAATTGATTTGAAGAACCTATTGCGTGCCCCTTATTACGATCCAGATCTGAAGCAGAAAGGCAGAGGTTGGGCATTCCACTCAAGACTCGAGAGGGAAGTAAAGACAAACTTTGCAACAATGAAAACAGCTGAGCCCACAGTTGTAATAAATCCTGGAGTCTGTGACCCTCATACTAAGCGCACTATCAGATCTGTGATTTGGCCTGCAACTGACAAGGAGAAGATAATTCCAATTGCAAAGAAATTTGAAAAGGGAATACTGAAGAACTTCAAGTTCTGGGCTTATGATCCAAAAATGGCTGAAGCTGTTATTGTCATTAAAGAACAATCAGTCAGGATTCCTAACTCTTATGACCTGATGAGTTTTCATGAAGAAGATGTTCTGATTCTCACCAATCATCAAATCCGCACCAACGAAAGATATGAAGAATGTGCGAAGGCTTGGACAAGCGCTGCTGCTAACATACTGATGCATCATCAATTTGCTCCTGATCAAGAGAATGAACAAGGCGGTCCTCAAGTTTGATGCAGCTACTGATCCAGTAAACCTAGAGGGAGATTGTTAGACCCTGGAAGGTTTATGGTCCCCACCACTGGTGTTCAAGATGCTGCTGCAACAACTTCAGAAGTTGAAACTGAA
This sequence comes from Helianthus annuus, assembly GCF_002127325.2. Classification (NCBI taxonomy): domain Eukaryota; kingdom Viridiplantae; phylum Streptophyta; class Magnoliopsida; order Asterales; family Asteraceae; genus Helianthus; species Helianthus annuus. The sequence goes on along the minus strand of NC_035440.2, from coordinate 64,834,163 downwards.
ATTGAAGCGATTATTGATGACGCTGAAGAAGCAGCTAGAAAGAAACAAAGAACCGACACTGCACCTGATCATGACCTTTCTGACCCATCAACTAATCCTAAGCCCACTCCATCTATTTATCCACTGCCCGGTCCACAATATGAAGATGCATCAAAGTAGACAAGCACAGAAGAACCTAATATGTATGACTTCAACTTCAACTTTGATTTTTGAATCTACTCCCTCACAGCCAGGTGGTTCGAGTGGTGTTAGAGTTGAAGCAGGAACTTCCAGTAAAGCAAGAAATACTTAGCATGATGAAACAGCGTTTCGTTATGCAACCGAGAAAAGACAAGTCTTTGAAAGTGACAACGACAGTGATGAAGATGCTTACGTCACAAGATTGAAAAGACGCGTGGTTGTATTAGAACAAGATGCAGAGTTGAAGAATCCTCAAATTTCATCTCTTCAACAAGATGCTGCTCCGAAGGAAGCTCAGATCTCCTCACTTCAGTCACAAATCTCAAGCAGAGATCTAACAATAGATCAGCTGCAAGGTGATTTGGGAATGCTGATGTCTACTGTATATGATCTGAAGGCAAAGTTGGAGAAAAAGTTTGGGAATGAGTTTGCTGACAAGGACGATGAACAATTTTATGTTGGCAGAACATAACAAACTCCTGAACAAAGAGCAGCAGCTCATGCAGCAGCAGAGGCAGAACATGAAGCTGCACTAGAAGCTTATCTGGCTGCCAAGCCAAAGAAAAGAAGCAGCAAGCCTAAGAAAAAGAAAAAGAAACAAAATAACAAACAACTATTGGTGATGAAGAATCAGGATCTGAATCCCCTTAATGAGAACTTTCAGTTGAAGGATCAGACAGAAAGGCCTGACAGACTTGTAATGGAATTGGGATCTTCTCACTATGATGAAGTTGGGAACAAATCTGAGGTTGCTTGCTGGAGGTATGAGCATGACAAAGAGATGTGGTTGGTCACACGAAAGAGTGGTCATCGAGAATATTATGGCAAGGAAAGTCAATTTGAGTCATGGACAAAAATTGATTTGAAGAACCTATTGCGTGCCCCTTATTACGATCCAGATCTGAATCAGAAAGGCAGAGGTTGGGCACTCCACTCAAGACTCGAAAGGGAAGTAAAGACAAACTTTGCAACAATGAAAACAGCTGAGCCCACAGTTGTAAGAAATCCTGGAGTCTGTGACCCTCATACTAAGCGCGCCTTCAGATCTGTGATTTGGCCTGCAACTGACAAGGAGAAGATAACTCCAATTGCAAAGAAATTTGAAACGGGAATACTGAAGAACTTCAAGTTCTGGGCTTATGATCCAAAAATGGCTGAAGCTGTTATTGTCATTAAAGAACAACCAGTCAGGATTCCTAACTCTTATGACCTGATGAGTTTTCATGAAGAAGATGTTCTGATTCTCACCAATCATCAAATCCGCACCAATGAAAAATATGAAGAATGTGCGAAGGCTTGGACAAGCGCTGCTGCTAACATAGTGATGCATCATCTATGTGCTCCGGATCAAGAAAATGAACAAGGCGGTCCTTAAGTTTGATGCAACTACTGATCTAGTAAACCTAGAGGGAGATTGTTAGACCCTGGAAGGTTTATGGATAATTAGCTAAGTGGATTAATAGGCATTATGGGTTATGGTTGTATTTGGGCTTTTTGGGTAAGTTGGGCCTAGGGTTTAGGGAGCCTCCTCCCTCAACACTTACTATAAATAGAGAGGTTATGTCATTAGGAGTATGGTTGGTGACATTAGCTATCTTGTATTAGACATCATCATATGTATGCAAGGTTGAAGTAATCATCAATCAAGAATCTTTCTTTTCATCTCCTTTGTTATTTCATAGCTTGTTTGTGTGATTCCGCCACCATTCAAGCTAGCACGATATCATTGTGATCTCGTTACGGTACTTACACGTTCTTCTCAGGCTAGATCTGCCATTGATCGAGTTTCACCTCCACTTACCACCCACGGATGTCCTACAATTATTTAGAAACAACAATCTTATGCATCTACAAAACCATAACTATATATAGAATTTCAAATTCCCCAAATTTTAAGACTTACTGTAACGACTGTAAAACAAAAAAAAATAACAAAACTTATAATAAAAACAAAAAATCAACAAAGTTAATGTAACTACTGTAGTTAGCAATATGCGTTTTAATAATAATAATAATAATAATAATAATAATAATAATAATAATAATAATAATAATAATAATAATATCAAGAGTAAATTGTCATTTTAGTCCCTGAGATTTGACCAAAATTACCACTTTAGTCTATATAGTTTTTTTTGTCATTTTAGTCCAAATAGTTTTTTTCCCTGTCATTTTAGTCCCTGGCTTTTGCTATTTTTTGCCATTTTCATCGAGCACCACCTCCCACCACCCACCCAATCACAACCTTCTATCATCGCCACCACCTGCCTACACCGTCACCACCCACCCATCCCCCACCACCATCACCACCCACCATTTCCACCACCACCGGCTACTTTTCCGCCACCCACGTCATCAACCAACACCACCGTTTTCATCGTAAAACCAACAACCACCGCCATCAACTTCACTGTAAACCGGCACAACACCATCCCCATATCGCAACTGCAAAAAATATATGGTTTGAGCAAAATTCACCTAAGTTAACTAAATTTTTTTAACTAAAATAACAAAAGTCAATGACTAAAATGGCAGAAAACAAAACCATTTAAACTAAAATGGTAAGAAAAAAACTATTTGAACTAAAGTGACAATTTTAATAAATCTCAAGAACTAAAATGGAAATTTATTCAAATATCAACCAGTTTCAAATTATTTGGCATGTTATTGGGCAGTGGTGCAAATACCGAGCTCCATATGCTTTTTGCTTTAGGGATGTGTTGGACTTTTAGACTACATGGTATGGTGATGGACCATCCTTGGAGGATGATCCGCCACGTAGGCGACACATCATAGTCCTCACTAAGATGGTCCATCCTCCAAAACTAGAAGGCATGGTAGGATGATCCTAGTCATAGTCCTTCAACACTTTTTATGTTTTTTTTATTTTTTTTATTATTTTATTTTTTTTAACATTTGACAAATATACTAATAAAATATTTTCATTAATATTAAACACACATTACATAAATATTAAAAAAAAAACATAAACTTAAAAAAAAAGACTTAATAAAAATAAACATAAAGTTAAATAATTTGATGCTTTTTCATGATGTCGTTTTGTAGTTTTTTCAACATCGAACGTTTCGGCTCGGGTTCGTTCTCGACATTCATCATCATTATTTCCCATTCCTTAAGCCGAATTTTTTCATCGGAGATTCGGATTTTCTCATTCGACAATCGGACCTTTTCTTTTAACTTCTCGTCCGATGCACGACTTTTTTCTTCGACGGCCCGCTCCTTCGCCTTCGACTTTTGGGCCGATATGTCGTTGTACACTTTTAGGTGTTCCATAAACTCAACCATGTTCGGGTCCACCGTTTCCTTTCCTTTTCCCTTGGCCCGCTCCTTTTTTGTTTTGTCTCGGCCCGGTGGACGCTCGGGTTCACGTACGTTATACTCGTCTTCGTCATAGTCGGCGTCATCATTTAAGTTAATGTGACACCTCGCGTCCGATCCACCGGCGCTTAAACTACCCGTTTCCGATGTTTTTTGGCGTTTCGCCATCGCCACCTCGTTAGGAATGGGCGCCCATTTTGGGTCGTTTTTTAGAACCATCCACGCGCGAACGTGAGGAAAGTTGGAACCATGATTATTTTGCTTATACTTTTCCAATGCCATTTTGAACACATCTTCGTCGTTCCACCCGCTACGACGGTCACTTGTATATAACTTGTTATACTCCTCGCAAAACCGATTAACGGCCGAGTTCAATTTTCGCCACTTCGAGGAAACCGAGTCGATATCTCTATACGGGCCTTGGTCCATCATGGCGAGAAACTTGATCAATACCTTGGACCAAAACCCGTCATCCGGTTGGTTATTACCTATAAAAAAACAAACAAATAAAAGTAAATAAACAAAACAAACTTACTGTTTTGAAAAAAAAATTAAAAAATTAAAACTGTTTAACCTAATTAAAAACTAAACTTAAAAACTATTAAATTTAAACCAAAAAAAAACTATAACACTTAAATATAAACCTACTGTGAAGAAATAAAAAATTAAAAAAAGTAAACTTTATAAATTTAAACTTTAAAAAATGTAAACTTTAAAAAGATGTAAACTTTAAAAAAATACGAACCTTTTACCGGGTTGTCGGAAGTGCCAATGAAAGCCTTGGCTAAGGCTTCTTCTTCGATTGGGGTCCATTTTATCGCCTTCGGTTTCGACGCTTGATCACCCGCAACTTGTTTCCCTTTGTTTCGTTTTCCTTTCCCTTTAGGCGGTTGGGTTTCGGGCACAATCTCCACATCGTCTTCGGGTTCGGATTGAACGGGGGGTGTGGGGATCGGTTGGGGTTGAACGGGGGGTGTGGGGATCGGTTGAGGTTGAACGGGTGGAAAGTTCCAAGCACCCCGCATCATCATTTGTTGAAGAGCTTGATTTTGGGACGTTTGAGTGAATTGGTTGGGTGAATGTTGGAATGAAGCAAACGCGTTCGACGAAAATTGGGAGAATTGGTTCGGTTCTAGCGTTGGATAATATCCCGGAACCGAAAAAACATTTGGTTGGGTCGGATTGTTGGGAGTATTCGGGTTGTTCGAAGGAGTGTTGGGAGTATCCGGGTTGTTGAACGGATCCATGAAAATTATGTGGAAGAAGGTTGAGAGTATAGTGGAAGAGAGTGTAAAAATTATAGGAGAAAGTGATGAATTGTGGAGGTTAATTTGGTGTTTAATAGTGAAAATGGATGTAAAATTTATATAATTTAATAATATAGCCGTTTGGCTTTTTTCAAAATTTGGAAATTTTTTTTTTTTTTTTAATGTAACGGTCATATTTTAAAGGGGGGGCCCACAACATTTGCTTCGTCGCCAACGTCTAACTTCAGACGGAGAGGACGGGGACGTATGGGGGCGGCACGGTGTTTGGACCGTCGCCGACCCGCGACGGGCCGGGGCCGACCCCCATACCGTATAGCCTTATAAATGGGCTCCAGGAGGTAAGAAGAAAAGAAAGGCATTCCAAGCCATAACTTTGATAACCATCTGGTGCATTTAGAAACAAAGGAATGAGATAGTCTATGGTGGGTCACAACTGTCCGTAGCTAGTGTGGTTGAGGAGATAAAATCTAGGAGCTTTTTCTGGGTCAGAATTCGAGCAAAGGAGTTAAACATCACATGGGATGCCTGGAAGAAATTTGATGTGTTTTAATTTTTAATTCCCTGTTGAGGAGTTTGGCTGCTTGGTGGAGAGCCATGCTTGGTGTATACATATTGTGTGTGATTGTAATTTTGGTGCTAGCATCTAGCTAGATTTAATAAAATTTATATTGGCCGTTAAAAAAAAAAGAAAAAAACAAGTTCAACCATTTTGTTAAATACAAGGGAACACAGGGGGCATGTAGGTCAATAAAAGACCACCGACACCAGATAGTAACAAGCTTCTAGATTTGTCGTTCAGAAAAAAAGTACATGCTTCTAGATCCCTCTATCCATCTTTTCTTCTCCGTAACGTTAGGAGCCATCTTTTGTTTGAAAACGAGTACAACACTTTATGCGTATTTTAAAGAAAACAATACAAAAAAGTATGGTTACTTAATAAAGTATTTATCTATATAACTATATAAAGCATCTCCTATGTCTACAAATGTAATTTCCTATCATAATTTTAAGATGGCATACCAAAAGTTAGAAAAAATTCCTATATTTTTACAATTTTCTTCCTTTTTTGCCCCTATTCTCACACACACAAAATCATTTTCTTACCTGCCCTCAAAAAAATAAAATAAAAAACCCAACAGAATAGACGTCCTCATAATCAAACCCCCTCTAATCATATTGCCACATTCAATAAGGAATTCCAAAGATCTTGCTCATTATTTTTCTCTTCTCAAAACGTCAGTCAAGTGCCGATTCCATCCCACCCCTGTTAAGTTGTGTTCCAGCGTCTTGAGTTTTCATTTTCCTTTCATGCTCCCCAGATACTAAACTCGATCTAGGTTGTTTTGTTTGTTGCAGGAGGCAAGGTTAAGCAGGTGAACGACCAGGTCTCGGTGGTCTGCAAGGGAGGTGATGATGGTGGTTGTTCTGCTTCTTCAATTCAAAATACACAATAAAGACAAGATTCTATTCTTTTACTGTAAGTTTAATATGCCCCTTTCAATTGAGGCATGGTTGAATCCAATTGAAACCAATGGTTAACCCATTATTTAGGGAAGTTTATCATGTTAGGGTTCGACATCATTTGGGGAATTTTAGGATCATCGTCAGTCGTTTAGGGTTCGAGAATCAAAACCCCTAAATGTTAGAAGTCATTCGTTCAGGGTTATAATCGTTCCTTCAAAGACACCTTCAATTGGGCTGTCTGGTTCTTAGTTGTGTACATCTTCATTTTTAAATTTAATTGTTATGCTTTGATTTGTTTCAGGCCGATGCACTTCGATGCGAACAAGAACGTGGTTCTGGTTAGTTTCTCTTTTATTTAGAGCTTGAGAAATGTAGTAGCATGTATGTAGGGGTGTTAAAAAGCTCTTTGTAACCGGCTGAGCCGACTAAACCGAAGCAAGTCGACCGGTTTGAAACTTATTATTTATCTTTTTTTTTCACTTTTAAGTTTGTGGTTATGTGTATGTATCTTAATTATTGATCATCTTTATCAATTTAACTTTTTGATACAAACCAAGGATATTGAAAAGAAAATACCCATCCAAATTGCCGAAACTAAACTGGTAAAACAGCCGGTCTAGCCGACCCTTTCAATCCGGCTGGTCTGGTTTGTTGTTTACTTGTTTTTCGAAACAATAGTTGGTAGTCTAGCCTAGAGTTTTTCATTATAACCGGCTGAAGTGGACCAAGCAACCTTAGTAGTATGATGAAGATGCTTTTTTGGAATCAAACAATACCTATATTTTAAAAGGAGATGTTCTTGATTTAGTGTTCACATTGGGCTATGTATTAATATTGTGGAAGTATGATAACAGTATGAACTATGTATGTGTTAGATTGGTGTAAAGTTTTGTTCTTGCTCAGGAAATAAAGAAAAGTGATGATTCTGAAGAGACATTGCTTGAAAACAAAAGGCTTGTGGTGGAGGCAGTAGAAAAGCTGGTAAAACGGAAGAAGAGATATTGATTCACATGTTTCAACTATTTAAATTGAATGTCAAAGGATGAGCCAACCGCACTTGATATAAAAAAGGACCCTGAAAGCATGTGAGATGATGAAGATTGTATAAAAGATTCATGGGAAGATGAAGATGAACCCTCTCTGGTACAATTTATATGCTATGTAATGATTTGAAAATCTCGCTTCGAACTGCCTGTTCTTCTAAATTCGAGTATGCTTAAATTGAAAAATATTCTTTATGTGATGTTACAATATTTTTCCTTCATGTATCCGCCACCAGTGGTAGCACCTCCTGTTGTGAAGGCCCTAAAGAAGTCAACAGTCAAACCGGCTCCAAGAAAAAGGGATACCTGTTGTTGAAGTAGCAAAAGAGGTGCCATTAAATCCTTAAACAAGCTTTGTATTTCAGGCTCGAGCTCGGGCTCAATAACTAAATGAATATGGAAGTATAAATGGCTTCATAAAGTTTTGGATTTAATATGTTGATCGACTGTGCTCAGCGACTGTGGTTTCTTGACACATACACTGGAGGATACAGAGTTCATCGCGATATAAAGGTAACTAAGCCATTTAATGTTGCTTTTTCTAATAGTCTGTGGTGATTTTACTGTTTAGATTTCGGCAGCCTCACGCAACTCGAACTGGGTTCGTTGTTACGATCATTAGGCCTTACACCGAGCCCTGATCAACTGGATGCATTGATACAGAAAGCGGATACTAATAGTAATGGTTTTGTGCATTGATATTGTATTATCTTGCACTACACATTTGGATAATTGAGTTTCTCATAATACCATTTAATATTATGTGCAACTAACAATTACGTGAACAGGTACTCAGTAGAGTTTTCGACCAGTCGGAAACCGCAAATGCTCTACTTGGTTGGCCATAATTTGGTTGTTTTGCGTCAGTTTGTTTTGTCCCTTCGTAACTTGGCAAGGGTTTGATCCGTATAGGGATTGTCGGATCCAACTGGTATAACACTTGATCCACTAATTTAATGCATTGACCCATATAAGTTGGTTAATTCTTGGATCGTTCCACTAAAAAAGTTGTCTTCATAATTTCTTGCAATATTTCTACCCGCCATATTGTTTCTCTTGGCTTCTCTCTTTGTTGTATGAGATTTTGTGCTTACATATGAAATACAAATTATGCAAGTGACTGTTGAGTGTTGGCAGACAGGTGCAGGCAACAAAGATTATGGGAGTCATAAAGGCGATTATTTTCTCTGGATCAAAACAAGGGCGGGATATGCAGATCTGGAATGGGATAAATGGAGAACTTTAATTTCAGCAATTTCCCGATGTAATTCTTATCTTTAATTTTTTTTTTTTTGTATTGTACTGCTATATGCCTGAGCATCTTCCTCAGGCCTACTCTTGTTTCGTATAAAATCGCCTTTTTCTCAAAAAAAATAAAAACTTTAAGAAAGTGATTTGGTTTATGACAACAATGTTTAAAGAGTAAAGATATGATAAAGTTGATTTCATCATAACGTTTTTTTTTTTTTATTATTAATTTGAAGATGGTTAGTTTTTTTTATTTAACTTGAGTGGTTTAATTGGTATATTCTAAGCCAAGTTCAACTCGATGTGGCATATTCAAAGATTTAACTTGACCGGTTAATGGTTGGAAAGACAACCGTTGTGGTTGCGCATTGGTTATCCACTATACAAAAAGTTGATTCGGTAGCGGTTATTCAAAGATTTCGATGATTGTTATAGTAATATTTTATTAATCATAAATAATGCATTAGTTATATTAAGGATTTGTAAAACAAAATGGACAAAAAAGTGTTTGCGTTCAATCCGACCTTACCCGGTTCGTGTTGACTGTCACAAAATTAATTTTTTCAACTTAACCAGTTTTGACCCGTTACTATTTACTAAATCTTCTTTCTTTATTGCAGGTGGAACAGAATATTGGGTTTGTGCAGAAGAAAAGGGATGATGTGGCATTTTTAGTTTTTCACCGAAAGACCATGAGTCTGTTGATCAATTTTCACTTAAGAACTTTTTTTTTTTACAGTAATTCTTATGTATTAGCTTTGTGTTTTAACCACTTCACACAACACAACATTTGATGACATTTTTCATGATAGTTTAACCATGGACTGGTCAAAACGCCCGAAAGCATTATCTTTTCAAACTAATTTTACATATATACACACACAACGTATATATGATTTTTTTAACATTTATAGGTTTGAATTATGTTCTCGGCCCATACTGTCGACTCCGCCGCAACGCGCGGGTTTCCCACTAGTTATTTATTATATGTCAAGACTGGAATTATTAAATATTTAATCAACAAATTCAGGTTATAATAAGCTAACTTTATTCGTAATGATTAATGCCCCTTAATGGGCATTTTCCGTCACATCAATATTATAACGGCCCTTAAAAATTGTGTAATGGTTAACGTCCCTTAATACCCTCATTTCATCATTACTTTCGAATTTTGTTTTCCTCATTGTGCATTAGTGTAGAAATACTCCTCCATGCTCTTATAAAGCCCGCATGAGTAGTATTGAGGGCATTATCAAGCTACTTTCACACCTATATAATACCCATTACTTGTGGTTAACGAACGAGATCTAAAAAGAATAATCCAAAATTCGTTGGTTATTCTAGAATTGAAATCTAAACTCTTAAAAAGCTAACACAGAAAAGCCTTCTCATTTAGTATTATTAAATTATATTAATTTCCGTCCGTTTGAATTCAACCGTTAAACCCCGATGAGCCGAAAGAATCAATTGTGCTGCATCTCTTTAAATCAACAACAATTCATTAGATCATAAACATAATTATTAGGAAACGTTTATATATAAATTTTATTGTGGAATATATTTAAAAATTAATAATAATAAATTATTTATATCTAACAACCATTGGTTCAGTATATTTCTAAGACAAAATCTCTTATATGTAATTTTGATTAGAGCACCTATGGTGAGTATTGTAGTAGATGTAACACATGACGTAGTCGGTTGTGTTGTGTAGTAGAGGTTCTGATCATTGTACCTTCTTGTAGGTCATGATCAACCTAGTGTAGAGCTGAATGTTAGAACGAGTTTCGTTTAGACCAATGTTTATGCAGAGAGCAAAATCAATTTCTTTTTTACAGTAGAATCAGTTTTGTACATATAATTTTCTAGAGAAGAAAGTATTGTGGCTATAGATGGTTAGCTTGAGAAGGTGTCCGACAAGGCTTTTCTTATCTCATTATTATATCATAAAGCCTAATATTAAAAGACTTTAAAATTCAAAGTTGGCCCACATTTAGATTCCAAAGGTCTGCCCATTCAAAATCTCATACGAACCACTATCCATTCAAGTCACTGTAATCAAAACCATTGCCCATTCAAAGGTCTGCCCATTCAAACGAATGTAATCAAACCACTGTAACCAAACCACTGATGATTAAAATTTCAAACTTCAAAACCTCTAACGATTCAATATTTCAATATTATGGCTCCAAATTCAAAATTAAAAATTACAGTGGCTCCAGATATATAACATATCATCTTCTTCAATCAATTACTCTCTCTAATCAACATCTTCTCCAATTCAAATTCTAGCTCCACATTCAAAATTCAAAATTCAAACCATATTCAAATTCTATAAATAAGACATAATTATCTGGCTGCACATTCAAATCTCTCTCGCTGATATCTGCAAGCGTGTCTCTCTCTCTCTCTTTCAAATGCATCTTTCACGACTCTCGTGATTTAGCCGCTATTCTCCGGTTACACAATTTTGTTCGAATGTTTGATGATTCTGTTTACATGTTATCGTTCCGGTATCATTGTTCCAACATCGTCGTATCAATGATGTTGGCCATCACACATCAACCTTTCAATGTCGATGTTGCAATATAATTGTTGCAACATCATGAAAAGTTGCATGTGTTACATTCTTTGATGGGAGAGTTGCAACTTCAACCGACGATATGTATCTTCTATCGTGAAAAGGTCAGTTGTGCTACACCAGTTGAGAAGAGACCTTTGCATTTTAGGTTTGTTTCTTATTTTTTATTAACTGTTAAGATGCATGTTTATATTATTAAAATGAACTACTACAGAGAAAAATATTGAATTTGAATGAAATATTTATAAAGTATTACACGCTAGAATTAACACTTGCTAAGATTTCATAGACTCTAGCCTTTCTCCATGTGATTTCATGCTCTCTTTTTAAATTCAGGTCAGTTAGCATGTTGCAGATTTTCTGATCATGTTCTAGAAGTTGTGTAAGAAACTCTTCTTCATTCTTCTGGAAGTCTGATGGAGGAGAGTGGAGGACTTCATCGAGCAATGCTATGCTGTTCCAGGTTTTGTTGTTATTAGTGTTGTTGATTATGTCGACTTTCCTGTTTACTTCTTGGTTTGTTCTTTGTTCTTTGAGTGACCACATCGAGAATTGTGTTTTAAGATCGCTGGTGTCTGACTAGTGGTAGAAACTGAACTTTGCCATGTAGATTTTTTGTAGGTTTTCTGATTTGGAACTATTTTTGACAGAAAGTGATTTGTAGGACAAGTTGTTGATGTTTTGAATCAAAACGAATCATCGGTTTTTTATAGAGTTTAAAAAACGCGTTTACATGGAAAATGAATCGTTTAATTGTAATTTTCATAATCTGCTTTTGTTCTTTGAATTTCGATATTTTATCCCTTGGGTTTCTTGGTATTTAATTTTACGGATTTCCCATAAAAGTTGGGGTTTTGAAAAGGTTTTTACATTAAAAGACTGTTTAATGAAGCAGATTATGTTTATATATATATATATATATATATATATATATATATATATTAAATCTACACGTTTTCATAATTACAAAGTTCAGTATATAAACTCATAGTCACTTCACCTGTTTTTTCATCACGTTTTCCTAAGAAGATACCATACTTTCAGGAAAGTCGAGTTATATAGTTTATTCAAATGGCCTCATTCACAGATGCAAAATCGGACGATTTCAAGCAGCGTATTGTCAGGCAAATCGAGGAACAAGTGTATGAAGACAGGGCTACTCTTCAAGAGTTGAAGAGATGTTTTGATGGATTGCAGGTTGGCCTGCTCACTAGAGAGCAGGTTTCCAGAGATCTTATGCGCATGCCTTCAACTTCCGTTCATGAGCTTTGTGTTGTTAGTAATATAGAGTGCGGTGATAGAGATGTAGAGTTTATGGCGATGCTGAAGGACATACATCGAGAGGTTCAGCAATCGATGGAGTTGAAGCTAAAGTTTCTTCATTCTTGATGTTATTGTTAGATTTGAACTTTAATGTTGTTCAGTATGTGATGTGATTTTTGGACTTTTAATGTCATGAATAAATGAATAAATTTTAAACTTATGAATCTATGTTGCCTTTTAGTTTTATTTATTTAGTTTTTTAGTTTGAATTAGTTTAATTATTGGTAAGTCAACAGAAGTTTAATAATATGAAGGGTTGGTTTGATGGCGAAGAGATAATGTTGATGTTGTATTGTGTCTGAACATCTGTTTGGTAAGTCAACAGAGGTCTAATAGTATCATCGGTTGGTTTGATGGTTAACAGATTATGTTGATGTTGAATTTTGTCTGAACATCTGCTTGGTAAGTCAACAGAGGTTTAATATCATCAGGGGTTGGTTTGATGGTGAACAGATGAGTGCAAAGATAAAATAAATGTTCAGAATTTGATCATTGATAGTAGTTTTTTGAAGAATCTGCTGATGATGAAACAACTGTGTATGCTAACGACTGTTTGATTTACCACTGTTGACTAAATGACATAAATTTAAATAGTATTAATCTTTGTTGTCGCATCTTCATTTTAATTATTTCAGTCATTCCTAACAGTGGTTGGGCTAATAGCAGATGTTAGACTTACCACTGTTGAATTACACTGATTGAAAACAACTGTTTTTGAAACTTATGCTTGCCTAAAAACATATCCACTGCTAAATGGTACCATCTGTTATCATAATTTCTGTTTTTCCTAATGACTGTTCATTTACTATAGTGCTGACTGCTGACTGTCATGCATTATGATAACAGAGGTTCTGACGTGGACAGATGTTAGCTAAAAATAAAACAACTGCTGAAAGTTATCATCTGTTGTCATAACTTCTGTTTATCTAACAACTGTTTGACTTACACTGTTTTCAACGACCAACAGAGGTTTCCAAACACATTTTGTTAGACATCTTTTATTAAGTTTGTAAATGTAAATAACAAATTCAATAAGGGGTCTATGTGTAAATATTTTTCATTTGTTGAAAATATGGGAAAACGAAAACACAACTGTCATTATTTCTTTAGCATTATTACACATCAAACATCTATCATCTGACTTCTTTCAAAAATCTCTTCTTCCCAGTCATTTTCTAGGGTTTCAACTTTCTTATTCTCCGTCTTCTACACTTGAATCACTGGAGGTTTTGTTGTTTTTTCTTCAACAACTGGTATGTAAATTCATATTGTAACACTTTATATTGTTTAACCGATTTTAATTCAAAAAAAAAATTCAAATCCTATCTTGCTACAAATACGATTTTAAGTTTATTGCTATACATTCAAGAAGGGTTTAGTTAGGTGTTTCAATCATTTGTTGATAACATATTAAAAAAGTTATTATTTGTAGAAACTTGGTTTATTAATCGCAAATGTGACATTCTTCTGCATTTATGTTTCATGCTTCTTATTGCTAATAGTAACTGCAATTAGTAGAAACTTGGTTTATTAATCGCAGATGTGACATTCTTCTGCATTTATGGGTTTATGAATTCAGAATAATGGATGGATGTATATGACTGTATTTGGCATGATGATGTTGTGTTTCATGTTGTCAAAACCAGGGTTTGAACATCTGTTTGACTTTTGGTCAATAGTTAATGGAAATACAAGAATAAACAGTGGTTTGAACATCTGTTTGACTTTTGGTCAATAGTTAATGGAAACCCATGTTAGGTTCAACAGTGTTTTGAAGAGGAAAATAGTGTGAGAAGACAGTAGATCTGATTAAGTTAAACATCTGTTCAGATTTAAACAGATGTTTGGCCTTAAACAGATGTTTGGCCTTTAACAGATGTTTGGCCTTTTATATCAGAGGTTTGGACTTAAACAGATGTTTGGTCATAAACAGATGTTTCACCTTGAACAGATGTTTTTTCTTAAACAGATGTTTGGCCTTCTATATCAGATATTTGGACTTAAACAGATGTTTGGCCATAAACAGATCTGTGGCGTTAAACCAAACATGTGTTTAAGGTCAACATCTGTTTGACTATTGGTCAACATTTGATTGAATTTTGGTCAACATCTGTTTTAATTTTGGTCAACATCTCATTTAGTATTCAACAGAACTTTGAATAACTCAATATCTGTTTAATTTGTTGTTTTGTTTTCTTGAATTCTATGTAATTTTGTAAAGTAGTACAAAAACAAACATTTTTAAAAATCCCAAGTCACCTTATCATTAAAGTAATTTTGTAAAGTAGTTTGTTCTCAACATAATGGAATTGTTGTTGAATAAAGCCATTAATCATCAATTTATATCAATTTTGTAAGTCTGCAGTAATTATTTTTTTACTCTCTGTCAATATATGTTATGCATGGTTTTCTAAGAAATGACCCGTGTTTGCACACGGGTCTTACCGCTAGTTATATATAATAAATGAAAGTGATTTGGGCCACGTGTCAGTAGATGAGGGCATCGTTTTTCCCCTTTTCCCGCCCAACTGTATCACTACCTTCTTTTATTTATATCCTCCCTCATTTACTCATTTAGGGCTTCCCACTTTCTGTCTCCCTCTGCTCTGCTCTATTCCGATCGATGTTCAGATCCTCTTTCTCTCTAATGTTCATCCTTCTCCTTCACATTTTCATCTCCTCAACATCGTACGGCAGAGGTTACTTCTATTGGATACATCTGCGTTTGAAACCCTAAATCATGTACCGTCGACTGGTTGAAGAAAAGAATAAGCATGTAAGATCTGATTTTTCATTCAGAAATTTTATTTCGTTTTATCTATTTTCTCATACCGAACACGATGAACCCTTTTGTACCCTCAGAAGAAGCAGATCTCCTAGGGTTTCTTATCGTAGTCGATGAACCCTTTTGTAATCGGTGACACTGGTATGTTCTAATAATCTTTTTATTATTGTATATATCTGAAATTTATGAATAACTCTGTTTGTAGCGTTTGATTTTGTCTTTCCTTTGTTTTTGTTTATTCAGATGCTTGGTTTGTTGTATCATGTGATTACGAGTAGATTAATTTTGATATGTTTGTAGTTTATGTCTTTCACAAGCTTTTTTGTTGATTTATTCACCCTTGTTAGTAATTTTTTATGCTCCTATGTTTCTTGATCCTCTGTTTTTATTTCAACTTTCATACTATTATTCTAGCAATCCAAGTAGAATATATAGATTTTATGCTTATTTTTTTATTGTTATTATTTTATAGAGTTTGTTGATTAGAAGCAACCTCTGCCGGACGATTGTTGACGAAATGGAAATGTGAATGGTGATACCAGGTTTGTTGATAGGTGATACCAGCCCAAAAGTTTAGGCTTCATCCCTTTTTGTTATTCGGTATGGTACTCATTTACAGTCCCACTTTCAATGAGGTTGTCTTAGTCATGTATTTGATTTTTTCCCTTTTCTTAACAATTGAAGTTGTGGAGAGACTGTCACACCCCGGCCGCGTATAACATGCAACCGCGGCGGAAACGCCGGGGAGTGTTGGGACATAATTAATTGTTTCATAACCATGGAAACCAAAGTTTCATTTTATTTATTTAACAAGAGTAATACATTGTCTTAAACAGGAAAACAAAGAGTTCGTGACATAATTAAACTAGTCTATCTTCATTTTTAGTCTCTGAGGCACAGGTCCGCCCTAGTATCATGATCATCATCCTATGGAACAGCTCCTGAAAACCCATGTGAAAGTAGGCACGTCAGCATAAAAATGCCTGTGAGATACATAGGTTTTGTGAAAGTGGGATTCATGACTTGAGTTTAAAGAAACGTTTAATAACAGTCAGTCATGAACCTTGTAATTTGTTTTGTTTTGTAAATCGTATGAAAAACGATAAGATCAGATGATATGTATAAATAAGAGAATAATGTAAGGTTATATGAATAACCTAGAAAAAAATGAGTTTGTATAAGATAAGTTGTTTGTAAAAAAATAATGTCTTGTGAAGAACATGTTATTTGTGTAAAACGTGATATGTCTAAACTGAAATGATTTAGATAATGCTACGATATGTAATATTATACAAGCATTTATATATAGGAAGTACCAGCGGCGTATCCACCATGTTTGTATCATATTACATACACCACGTTACTCAAACCATTTACCCAAACCAACCACCATGTAAGATGTTCATGTATAAATCAATTGTCAAGTGTTATTGTGCAAACCATATCGAAAGTTTATGTTCAATGTAAACCACCAAATATGTATATCAATGTCAAAATGTTTATGTTTAATGTAGATCATGTAATGTGTACCCAAAATATATCATGTATGGTAAGCGAAATGTATCAACTAAACCATGTGTAAAATGCACAAAAACAAGGTATTGAAGTAAAACATGGTTTAAATCAACGTTATGTTTTGTGGAACAAATGCATGCTATACTGATACAAACATTTATGCGGTATTGTGAAATATTCATACATCCAAGCCTTGAGACTGTGGCGATAAACCCTTAAACAAATTAAAGGTTATCTAAGTTATGTATATCGAATTCGGTCATTCCTTTCATCCAAACCAACCTAAATATTCATACATCCAAGCCTTGAGACTGTGGCGATAAACCCTTAAACAAATTAAAGGTTATCTAAGTTATGTATATCGAATTCGGTCATTCCTTTCATCCAAACCAACCTAGGATGTCCGGAACGGGAGTTGTCAATTCCTATGGTACCACTACCTACTAACGAATGGCGTGATCAATGTTAATGAATGTATTGTTCCATGTTAAACAAACCAAATGTCATACCAAAATGTAGGCATGTGATGAATAATTGTACTAAGTACGCACACAATGGGCATACATAGCATAAAAGTCATGTGAATCAATGTACTAGTATGCTCAGTCAACATACATAGCAGAAATGTAATGTAAAACAATGTACTAAGTACGCACACAATGGGCATACATAGCATGAAGTGTAATGTAAAACAATGTACTAAGTATGCACACAATGGGCATACATAGCATGAAATGTAATGTAAAACAATGTACTAAGTACGCACACAATGGGCATACATAGCATGAAATGTAATGTGAAACAATGTACTAAGTACGCACACAATGGGCATACATAGCATGAAATGTAATGTGAAACAATGTACTAATTACGCACACAATGGGCATACATAGCATGAAATGTAATGTAAAACAATGTACTATAATGTACTAACGAACATAGCAGGTTTATGATGTGAAAACATGGAAAGCATGAAAGTAACAAGTAGGCACATGTGTTTCACCCCAAAACAGTTTGTAAAACAGTAGAAAATGGGGTTCTATGTACTCACCTGAGATTGCTTTGAAGTCCTTGTATAACAACGAAATAATGCTAGAGATCGCGGAATATCAAACGGCACCTAATAGGTAGCTATATTAATATACCGGACCAAAATCGGAAGGATCGGATAGTATGTGGGTTCGTAAACCAAACGAATATGGAGACTCATGTAATATGGTTTAACAAAGCCTACATACAAAAATGAAACCTAACCTAAGTGCTTACGGCCCATTACGACCCGTTTAGGTAGCTTATGCTACCATAACGCGTCGTTCGCGTAGAACGCGTTTGGAACGCCTAACATCGTGACCACAAGGTATAACCTCGGAAGGTTACAGCTATGGTCACCTAACGTGTTTGGTCGGATCCTAATGATCGACCAAATGGGTCGGGTTCGAAAGTATAAGCGATAATTTAGATCGCTTACCTTACGACCCTATATAAGCACTATACTAAAAGTGACGAGCTAAGCATGTTAGAACATGCTTAACTAAGTTGAGAAAACAGGTTTGGCATCAAAATAAACGGCTTTGATGCTCACGAGTAGTTTGGTTACAAAATACGCAAGAATGCGCATTTTGGCCGAAACTACGACTCGTCACTGAGCCTAGATAACGTGGTAATCAGTAGGTATAGTCACTACGGACTATAACCATCGTGATCACGCTCACGTTATGAAGTTCCAATGAACTTCGTGTTGACCATAGGCTGGTCAACGCAGAAAGTCAAACAAAGTTTGACTTTAGCACTAGAAAGCGATTAAAAGAACGAAAGAACACTTACGAAGGGTCCCCGAAAGCTAAACTAGATCCAGGAGCTCAGGTATGAAGCAATGGCATCAACTTAGAGCTCTTTGATCAGTTTTGTGGGTTTTAACACAAATGGGGGGGGGGGGTATTTATAGGAAAAGTAAAGCCGTTAGGATCGTTTCTTGAATATCGTGCCACGATCTTATGCGTACACTTGTCAAGATGTTGTGGTGGCTTATAATGACCTTATCTCTATAGATTGTGAAAGGGCATTGCCCTTTGGAGTGTTTGAAAGGCCAAGTTTTGCAAGAAAACAAAGTTTCTGCAACTGAAGGGGCCATGCGGCCCGCGTCAGGATCAGACAAAACTCAGGCGGGCCGCCTAGGCATGTCTGATCTGCACATACTTTCAGAAATGGCAGTTTTGGTCCCTGATGCATGTTTAAGCCATTTCCGACACTTCTAAGGCCCATAAAGCCAACTTTAAGGCCCTAAAATGATGCCTAAACATTGTGGACATGAAACATGCTCAAAAATATGTTGGATGTTGGTTCGTTTGGCCGTACGATCGTGATGTTCGGTTAATTACGATGGAATGCGCATAAGCGCGAAAAATGATCCAAATTGCGCGACAAATGGATTTTTCTCATGCCAAACACTAAGGCATAATATTAGGATGCTTACATAAATTTTTGGATGTCCGGATGTATTCAGAACGTAAGTTATGCGCGAAAATGCAAACTTGTGCACTTTTTGACACTTTTAGCCCCTGAATGATCCAAAAGTTTATTTTAGCATACCAAACCCCTCAAAGCCTATTTCTAAGATATGTAAAGGATATTTATGGTATGTTTAACTTATGGACATGTTCCGGAATGTTTGTTATAGTTCAAATTGGCATACTTTTGCAGTTTGTCAAGTTTAGTCCCTGTAAGCGAATTAACTTGTTTTTGCCATACCAAAGCCTTCAAAACTTATTTCTAAGTTATGTAAAGGTTATTTAAGGTATGTTGAGTATATGTTGATGTTCTGGAGTATTTGTCGCATTAAACTGAGTACGTTTACGCACCAGTTTGCGTATAATTCTCCAGAAAGCGATGTAGAGTTTGAAATTGGACAAAAGTCAAAACATGAAAAATGTAAAACACAACCAAACAAACATTGGGATCAAATAACATTGTTTTATTGATAATTGAACTGTTCATAATGATTACAAGCACAAATGTTACAGTCTCCCCTACTTGTGGAAATTTCGTCCCGAAATTTATTTAGAGGAAACTCGTGGAAAAAGATGCGGATACTTTGCCTTCATGTGATCTTCGCGTTCCCAAGTAAACTCGGGTCCACGTTTAGATTCCCAGCGAACCTTGACCAAAGGAATGCGCTTGCGTTTAAGCCACTTGACTTCACGTTCCATGATTTCCACCGGTTTCTCAACAAATTTCAGTGTTTTATCAACACGAATTTCGTCAAGCGGTATGTGGAGGTTCTCATCAGCTAAACACCTCTTGAGATTGGACACGTGAAAGGTTGGATGAACATTTCCAAGTTCAGGAGGTAATTCAAGTCTGTAGGCTACCTTACCGATTCTTTCAACGATCTTGAATGGTCCAACGTATCTAGGTGCAAGTTTTCCTTTCTTTCCAAATCTGATCACGCCTTTCCAAGGTGAGACCTTGAGTAATACACGATCACCGACTTGAAAATCCAAGGGCTTGCGTTTTAGGTCCGCGTAACTCTTTTGACGGCTTCTAGCTGTCTGAAGGTTATCATGAATTTCTTTACCTTATCTGTTGTCTCTAAAATGAGGGCTGGTCCAGTAAGTTGGGCCTCGCCGATCTCATTCCAGCAGACTGGTGAACGACATTTTCGACCATAGAGAGCCACGAAAGGAGCCATGTTGATGCTGGAGTGATAACTGTTGTTGTAGGAGAATTCAATCAACGGAAGATGTGAATCCCAACTACCACCAAAATCGATCACACAAGCTCTAAGCATATCCTCCAGTGTCTGGATTGTTCTTTCAGATTGACCATCCGTTTGCGGATGATAAGCTGTGCTCAGATTAAGTTGGGACTCCATAGCAGATTGCATGGTTCTCCAAAAATGAGAAGTGAAACGAGCATCTCTGTCAGAAATGATGTTCAAAGGAACACCATGTCGAGCTACAATTTCATCCACGTAGATTTGAGCAAGTTTGTCAGCAGAAAAATCCTCACGGATTTGCAAGAAATGTGCTGATTTGGTAAGACGATCAACAACTACCCAGATGGCATCGTGACCTTTCTTTGTGCGCGGGAGTTTGGTAACGAGATCCATAGTAATGCTTTCCCATTTCCAAATGGGATCTCTGGTTGCTCCAATAATCCAGAAGGACGCTGATGTTCAGCCTTAACCTTAAGACAAGTAAGGCATTTGGATACGTATAAGGCAATGTCTTTCTTCATACCAGGCCACCAATACTGAATACGAAGATCCTTATACATCTTATCTGAGCCAGGATGAATAGAATAACGAGACTTATGGGCTTCATCCATAAGCAAGGTACGAAGATTATCTTGGCTTGGGACCCACAAGTGGTTCATGAAATAGTATGATCCATTGTCCTTTTGTTCTAGAGCAGGAGTTATGTGATAAGGAAATTCCTTATCCATCAAACCTTGCGAAACACAAGATTGTTGAGCCTGAGAAATACGTGCTTGGATATCGGATTGAGCTTGAATAACAGATTGGACACGAACACAATGAAGCTTAGTACGTTCCTTGCGACTCAAAGCATCGGCTACGACATTCGCCTTACCAGGATGGTAGCGAATTTAGCAGTCATAGTCGTTTAGAAGCTCCACCCAGCGTCGTTGCCTCATGTTGAGTTCTTTCTGATTGAAGATATGTTGAAGACTTTTGTGGTCTGTGAAAACCACACATTTTGTACCGTACAAGTAGTGTCTCCAAATCTTAAGAGCAAAGACAACTGCACCCAACTCAAGATCATGAGTGGTGTAGTTTTTCTCATGTATCTTCAACTGCCTTGATGCGTATGCTATGACTTTGTTTCTTTGCATCAGGACGCATCCAAGACCTAATTTAGATGCATCGCAATAAACGACGAAATCATCATTGCCCTCAGGCAAAGTTAGAACAGGCGCGTCACAAAGTTTTTGTTTCAAAGTCAGGAACGCTTCCTCTTGTTTGACTCCCCAATCAAATGGCTTGTTCTTCTGAGTTAGAGCAGTTAGAGGAACTGCAATCTTTGAGAAATTCTCAATGAAGCGGCGGTAATAACCCGCCAGACCAAGAAAAGAACGAACTTCAGTAGGAGTAGTAGGTGTATCCCAATCCTTAATCGCACTGATCTTGGAGGGATCTACATGAATACCTTGTTCATTGACAATATGCCCTAAAAATTGAACTTCTTTAAGCCAGAATTCACACTTGGAGAATTTGGCAAAAAGTTGCTCTTTCTTTAGGAGTTCCAAAGTAAGACGAAGATGTTGCTCATGATCAGCTCGCGTCTTAGAATATATCAAGATGTCATCAATGAAAACGATGATTAATTTATCTAAATAAGGCTTGCAGACCCTATTCATCAAGTCCATGAAAACAGCAGGAGCATTAGTCAAACCGAATGGCATGACTGTGAACTCATAATGCCCATAACGAGTGCGGAACGCTGTCTTGGGAATGTCTTCTTCATGCACAGGAAGTTGATGATATCCAGATCGTAGATCAATCTTTGAAAAATAAGAAGCGCCTTGCAATTGATCAAAGAGATCATCAATGCGAGGTAGGGGATATCGATTCTTGATGGTAAGCTTGTTAAGCTCCCGATAATCGATACACATCCTAAAAGATCCATCCTTCTTCTTTACAACGAGAACGGGAGCACCCCAAGGTGAAAGCTAGGACGGATAAAACCTTTGTCAGAGAGTTCCTGAAGCTGCTTAGATAACTCTTGCATCTCTGATGGTGCAAGACGGTATGGAGCTCTGGCAATGGGATTTGCACCAGGTACGAGATCAATACGGAACTCGACTTGGCGAGCTGGAGGTAGACCAGGTAACTCTTCAGGAAAAACTTCAGAATAATCCCGAACGACAGGAATATCTGAATAGACTTACCCTTGCCTTTATCTGCTGTAACATGTGCTAAGAAAGCCACATAGTTCTTCCGTAGATACTTCCGTGCTTTAAAACAAGACATGAGTTTGAGACCACCGGCAGGCTTCTCACCACGAACCTGTAGGATCTCGCCTGTCGACAGCGGCACACGAACAATCTTCTCAGAACAAACTATCTCTGCGTGATGCTTAGATAACCAATCCATACCCACAATAACGTCGAAGCTTCCAAGTTGCATAGGCGTGAGGTCAATGGGGAAAAGATGGTTGTTAAGGTTCAACTGGCAATTGCGGAGAACAGAATCAAGAACAATGGGTTCACCGCTTGCCACTTCTACTGTCAATGGTTTACCTAGTTTCGTTCTAGACACTCGAAGCAATGGTTCAAAAGATAACGACACAAAACTCTTATCGGCACCCGAATCAAAAAGAACAGATATTATTAATAAAGAACGTACCGTTCACCACATTATCATCTGCTTGTGCCTCTTGTGCATTCATGTTGAAGACTCGACCTCGAGCCTGAGCCTGATTCTGGTTTGCATTCTGATTGGCTAGTCTTGGGCACCGGTTTCTGTAGTGGGTCAGATCCCCACAGTTATAACAAGCACCTGGTAGGTAGTTTGGTCGTGCAGCCTGACCCTGTTGCTGAGCAGGAGGCTGAGCAACTTGTTGAGCAGGGTTCTGAACTGCGTGATTTTGAGCAAATCGACAAACATCAGCAAGATGACCTGACTTCCCATAGTTAGTACAGAAATGGCACTGATGTTGCGGCTGATGGTGGCTGTTGCATCTATTGCACAAAGGTGCACTTCCTGAATAGGGCTTCTTTGCTGGAGGCTGTGCGGGTTGGTTGTGAGCTGCCTGGTTAGCTTGGGCAGTGACAGCATAGTTTTGGGGAGCCTTACGCTTCTTCGCCCTTTTCGATGAACCAGAATCCTTTCCATTTTTGTTTTGACCTTTCTTGCTATCTTCCTTGTCAGACGACTGTTTCTTGCCCTTGTCACCCTTCCTGTGTAATTTATTCTTTCGAATCTGCGACTCAGTCAGTGTCGCTGATAACTCGATTGCCAGACGGAGTGTGGTAGGGTTGCTACCAGTAATAATGTCTTGTACCGAGTCAGGAAGGCCGTCGATGTACCTTTCGATGGCCTTGTCGAGTGGGGTAACCATAGTCGGGCAAAGCAGACTCAACTCCTCAAACCTATCAGTATATGCCCTGTGCTCGCCACTATCTTACTTCAAATCATCAAACTCTTTCTCCAACGCTCGTTGCTCATGACGAGGACAAAACTCCCTCATCATAAGAGCTCTTAGTTCAGCCCATGTCTGTGCTAGAGCGACTTCTGCACCACGGTCTCTCATTACCCCATTCCACCATGTGAGAGCCCTCTTCTGAAACACGCTCAAAGAAAACTCGACCTTGCGATTATCCGGACACTACACGTGGCAAAAAGTATTCTCGATGCTCTCGAACCATTGAAGAAGCCCAGTTGCTCCCTCAGAACCACTAAACTTGAGTGGTTTAGCCGAGTTAAAACTCTTGAAATTGCATGTACCATTGTTGTTGTTGTTGGCCTGGTTCCATTGAGCAAAGAGATTTGGGAATTGAGCAGCCATCTGCTGCGCAATAATTTCTGCCAGCTCGGCGGTTGCTATCTGGTGTTCGCGTCGAGGAGGCATTCTAAAAGAGGAAAAACATGAAAGGAAACGAGTGAGATGATTGGATGAAGAGAATGAGATGAAACAGAATCAACAAAAGCAAAGATGGTGGTTACGCATCGCAAAGCAAACAAGCGACACGAAATGTCTAGTCAAAGTAAGTGGGTAAAAAATAATGTATCGCGAAGACATGTTCGCCTATAAGTGAACACTCACCCCAAGAGTTCCCAGGTAAGAGTGACTGGTCTGATTATGTGGATTTGTACGAACACTCTAGCCTTAGACAGAAAACTCAGGATACAGGCATTCACTCTTCCAGTTCGCACGTGTTCACACTATTAAAACCCGAAAACCTTGACGAGATTTTGAAAATTTAAAGGGGTTCAAAACCATATAACAGAGGGTTCAAAACCTAGAAATCAATCATCCTAGAACAGATGATTAATTTTCAAAGCGGATTCGGAATCGAAATTCTCGTTGTGGTTATCACCTAAGGATAGGTGATGTGCATGTTTTAAAATCTAAACACAAGATAACTTGTGTTAGGGTCCTAGAAAGTTATAGTCTAGGTCAAAGCATTACTAATAACCTAATTCCCTATAACCATTGGCTCTGATACCAACTCTTCTGTCACACCCCGGCCGCGTATAACATGCAACCGCGGCGGAAACGCCGGGGAGTGTTGGGACAGAATTAATTGTTTCATAACCATGGAAACCAAAGTTTCATTTTATTTATTTAACAAGAGTAATACATTGTCTTAAACAGGAAAACAAAGAGTTCGTGACATAATTAAACTAGTCTATCTTTATTTTTAGTCTCTAAGGCACAGGTCCGCCCTAGTATCATGATCATCATCCTATGGAACAGCTCCTGAAAACACATGTGAAAGTAGGTACGTCAGCATAAAAATGCCTGTGAGATACATAGGTTTTGTGAAAGTGGGATTCATGACTTGAGTTTAAAGAAACGTTTAATAACAGTCAGTCATGAACCTTGTAATTTGTTTTGTTTTGTAAATCGTATGAAAAACGATAAGATCAGATGATATGTATAAATAAGAGAATAATGTAAGGTTATATAAATAACCTAGAAAAAAAATGAGTTTGTATAAGATAAGTTGTTTGTAAAAATATAATGTCTTGTGAAGAACATGTTATTTGTGTAAAACGAAATATGTCTAAACTGAAATGATTTAGATAACGCTACGATATGTAATATTATACAAGCATTTATATATAGAATGTACCAGCGGCGTATCCACCATGTTTGTATCATATTACATACGCCACGTTACTCAAACCATTTACCCAAACCAACCACCATCGTGACCACAAGGTATAACCTCGGAAGGTTACAGCTATGGTCACCTAACGTGTTTGGTCGGATCCGAATGATCGACCAAATGGGTCGGGTTCGAAAGTATAAGCGATGGTTTAGATCGCTTACCTTACGACCCTATATAAGCACTATACTAAAAGTGACGAGCTAAGCATGTTAGAACATGCTTAACTAAGTTTAGAAAACAGGTTTGGCATCAAAACAAACGGCTTTGATGCTCACGAGTAGTTTGGTTACAAAATACGCAAGAATGCGCATTTTGGCCAAAACTACGACTCGTCACTGAGCCTAGATAACGTGGTAATCAGTAGGTATAGTCACTACGGACTATAACCATCGTGATCACGCTCACGTTATGAAGTTCCAATGAACTTCGTGTTGACCATAGGCTGGTCAACGTAGAAAGTCAAACAAAGTTTGACTTTAGCACTAGAAAGCGATTAAAAGAACGAAAGAACACTTACGAAGGGTCCCCGAAAGCTAAACTAGATCCAGGAGCTCAGGTATGAAGCAATGGCATCAACTTAGAGCTCTTTGATCAGTTTTGTGGGTTTTAACACAAATGGGGGGGGTATTTATAGGAAAAGTAAAGCCGTTAGGATCGTTTCTTGAATATCATGCCACGATCTTATGCGTACACTTGTCAAGATGTTGTGGTGGCTTATAATGACCTTATCTCTACAGATTGTGAAAGGGCATTGCCCTTTGGAGTGTTTGAAAGGCCAAGTTTTGCAAGAAAACAAAGTTTCTGCAACTGAAGGGGCCATGCGGCCCGCGTCTGGATCAGACAAAACTCAGGCGGGCCGCCTGGGCATGTCTGATCTGCACATACTTTCAGAAATGGCAGTTTTGGTCCCTGTTGCATGTTTAAGCCATTTCCGACACTTCTAAGGCCCATAAAGCCAACTTTAAGGCCCTAAAATGATGCCTAAACATTGTGGACATGAAGCATGCTCAAAAATATGTCGGATGTTGGTTCGTTTGGCCGTACGATCGCGATGTTCGGTTAATTACGACGGAATGCGCATAAGCGCGAAAAATGATCCAAATTGCGCGACGAATGGATTTTTCTCATGCCAAACACTAAGGCATAATATTAGGATGCTTACATAAATTTTTGGATGTCCGGATGTATTCAGAACGTAAGTTATGCGCGAAAATGCAAACTTGTGCACTTTTTGACACTTTTAGCCCCTGAATGATCCAAAAGTTTATTTTAGCATACCAAACCCCTCAAAGCCTATTTCTAAGCTATGTAAAGGATATTTATGGTATGTTTAACTTATGGACATGTTCCGGAATGTTTGTTACAGTTCAAATTGGCATACTTTCGCAGTTTGTCAAGTTTAGTCCCTGTAAGCGAATTAACTTGTTTTTGCCATACCAAAGCCTTCAAAACTTATTTCTAAGTTATGTAAAGGTTATTTAAGGTATGTTGAGTATATGTTGATGTTCCGGAGTATTTGTCGCATTAAACTGAGTACGTTAACGCACCAGTTTGCGTATAATTCTCCAGAAAGCGATGTATAGTTTGAAATTGGACAAAAGTCAAAACATGAAAAATGTAAAACACAACCAAACAAACATTGGGATCAAATAACATTTTTTTATTGATAATTGAACTGTTCATAATGATTACAAGCACAAATGTTACAGAGACGAATTAGGATGGGGAGCGGAAAACAATCTCAGATGAGTATAGGAATTTTAGTGCATGATTGAGATCATTTGGACCCGTGTACTGTAAGTCATTGAATGTTTTAATCTTATAATCAGTTTTACATTGTTTTTTATGAAGGTGCTTTTGTCATGGACATCAAAGTGATTGCACAATACCAAGGTAACTTCAGGTGTGATTTATTTTTTGGTATTTGTAACATTTTGGTTTACCGTTTATTGATGCATTGATTCATTTGTAATCGCTTGCAGATCACCAATAAGCACTGCCCAGCTAAGTTTCCTACAATGACAGTGGTTATAACAAGTTAATAAGGCAAAACACTAATCTGCCTAACAACTGTTGGATATAACGATGGTTGTACACAAAGTCTGATGAACATCATCCACTGTTCAATTACCAAACCACTGATCAAGAACAAAGTCCTGTTGAAGACAAGCACTGATGAACCAAAGGCCTGATCAACCAAAGGTGAAACACTGTCCAACAACAACAGTGGTTCAGCATCAACATTAGTTATTCTTTCTTTGTTTATGTTAACAATCTTTATATGTAACAGTATTTTTCACGTCAGTGTTTTATAGTCTGTTAGGTTGTTAGATGTCATCACCTCAGTGTTTCATATGTAACACCTTTTATGACATTAGTGTTTATATGTAGCAGTTTTAATCACAACAGTGTTTATATGTAACAGTATTTATCACATCACTTCAGTTGTTTCATCTTTATACTAATAACTAAAAATCAAGTACACTTGGATGATTATTAAGCTACTCATCTTGATTGTTTGGGTATACTATTCTTGAAATTGGTTCAAACATTTGATTGTTAAAAGTTATCCATTGCTGAAATACAACCTCTGTTTGTTCAATCTCCGTGTTGACCACTGACTGACCAAACATCAGTGTTTCGAAATCTGTTAGGTATCCACTGATAGGAAAAAATAGCCACTGCTCACTTTTTTATTGTTGACATCCACTGATATTGACCATCAGCGGTTTCCCTAAAAAACAGTCACTGCTTACATTTTTATTATTGATGTTGTTAATTAGTGATAGATTGAAATTATCAAATGAAAACTTCAATTACAATCAAATCACCATTTTACTTAATCATTACATTCCAATGACATAAGAGTTCCTCCAACATTGTTTTCATGATAAAATTTAAAGTTAAATTAAAAAAAAATGTTGATGACTATTTGTTGCAAATCGAATCAGTAATTAATGCTAATTTCTTGAGCTTTGGATATTTGAATCAAGAAAAATGTGAATTTCAAATTGACGGTTATTATCTCTTAATTAAAGTTAAAATAAAATTTAGAAAAGTCATCATGACAATTGCTTTCAAATCAAGTCAGTAATTACTGATAATATCGGTAATTTTGAAATTCAAACTATGCAAAATGGTAATTTAAAATTGTCGTTCTCTCTCTTTTTTTATTCCTACTTTGCATATCATTTCTAATATTTAATTACTTTAATAAAGCAGCATATAAGGATATACACTACTTACCTTTGAAATTACATCTGAAATTTATGATGTCCAACAACAGTGTCCAACAACAACAGTGGTTCAGCATCAACATAAGTTATTCTATCTTTGTTTATGTTAACAGTGTTTTTCATATCAGTGTTTTATAATCTGTTAGCTTGTTAGATGTCATCACCTTAGTGTTTTATATGAAACAATTTTTATGACATCAGTGTTTATATGTAACAGTGTTTATCACAACAGTGTTTATATGTAACAGTATTTATCACATCACTTCAGCTGTTTCAACTTTATACAAATAAATAAAAATCAAGTATACTTGGATGATTATTAAGCTCCTCATCTTGATTGTTTGGGTAAAGTATTCTTGAAATTGGTTCAAACATTTGATTGTTAAAAGTTATCCACTTCTAAAATACAACCTCTGTTTCTTCAATCTCCGTGTTGACCACTGACTGACCAAACATCATTGTTTCAAAAGCTGTTGGGTATCCATTGATAGGAAAAAAATAGCCACTGCTCACTTTTTTATTGTTGACATCCACTGATATTGACCATCAGTTGTTTCCCTAAAAAACAGTCACTGCTCACATTTTTATTATTGATGTTGTTAATTAGTTATATATTGAAATTATCAAATGAAAACTAGAATTACAATCAAATTACCATTTTACCTAATCGTTACATTACAATGACATAAGAGTTACTCCAACATTGTTTTCATGATAAAATTTAAAGTTAAATTAAAAAATAAAAAAAATTCTTGATGATTATTTGTTCAAATCAAACCAGTAATTAATGCTAATTTCTTGAGCTTTGGACATTTGAATTAAGCAAAATGTGAACTTCAAATTGACGGTTATTATCTCTTAATTAAAGTTAAAATAAAATTTAGAAAAGTCATTATAACAATTGCTTTCAAATCAAGTTAGTAATTACTGATAATATCAGTTATTTTGAAATTCAAAATATGCAAAATGGTAATTTAAATTTGACGTTCTCTCTCTTTTTTTTTCCTACTTTGCATATTATTTCTAATATTTAATTACTTTAATAAAGCAACATATAAGGATATACGTTACTTACCTTTGCAATTACATTTGCCACTGTATTCAATTAAAAATTTTAATGGAGAATCGGTAAGCTTGAATTCCAACCTTGATATTTTTTTTAAGAACATCCATGCTTATTGTATTATCATATTACGTTTAGCAATAGATATATTTTGCTTATTCTTTTTTTTATGTACAGTCTTCAAATGGAGGTTGCAAAGGTTAGCATGCTTAACGATCTTAATACATACTCAAACAACTATTCGATTAGAGTGAAGATTGTTAGCATTTCTAAGAAGATGATGAATGATAACAAATATGAAATATATCGTCTTGATATGATCTTCATGGATGAGATGGTACCGTATATATTTGTCTTATAATTTTTTTGGACATATGAATATCCAAATGTTATATAACACGTTTTTTATTTAATCGGATGTTTCATATTCTTAGGGAACTATGATACAAGTGAGCTGTCTGCATAAGATGCTATGAAAATTCAAAGACTTCCTTCAGTTGGATGAATGTCTTCTAATCACCAAACCGTCTCTTGCTACTAATAAGTCCTCTGCTAGGTATACCAAGAGAAATGACAAAATATCTCTAGGATCGTTTTACCGACAAAACGAGTCGTTCAGAAGAGTTTTTGCTCAATACGAGAGGCGGAAACAAACGTATCGAGTTCAATTCAGCTAGATATTCACTTTAAGCTGTCTTTTGATTGATTTGACAATGATTTACAGCGAGACGACACTTCGGCAGCAGTTCGGAATTTCCAAGCGAAATTACAAATGACTTGGACACATGGGTATATATAGGCTGGTAATTTCGCACGGAATTCCCAAGCGAAATTACATTTCAACGAAATCATAATTTCGTGCGAAATACTCATGTAATTTCGTACGGAATTACCCATCAGTAATTTCGTGCGAAATTACCTCCAAACCTATTTTTGACAGATTTCTCGTACTACGTGCCCTGAACTATCTATATATATACAAGACTCGATATAAGATGAAGTCGACAGACATATGCACCAACAAACTCCCCCTCGGATGTTGATGTAGGTGTCGAGTCTTCAATCTTCAGTCTTTATCAGTCCTCTCGAACTCTCTCGAAGTATCTGATAGTGTAAAACTTCCTCAGACTTCTCTCTTCTTTTCATCTCCAGAACCTCTATCTGATTCTTTCCTCACTCTAATTCTCTTGATCAGATCTCTTGATTCCTTAAATTCATCAGTATCAGCAGCTTGCATGAACCCATCTCCCAGGATCAGGATCAGAATCTGGCTCTTTTCATCTACAGACTCCCCCTATCAATACGCTGGGATCAGGATCAAGACCTAGCACATACTCTGCTTTAGAAATGGAAATCTGGCTCACCTGCACATCCTCTACCTCAAAATAAATTTCAAAAATTTAACATTTGACAAATTTATTCACCACTTGCAGGTATCAATCAATCACAAAATGATTATACAATGTTAATCTCTGATGAACCACTTGTAGAAATAAAATGATTTAACATTTATAAGTTTCTGATGACCACCTGTAAATTCAACACAATCAAATATTTTCTCATTGAAAACATAGACTGCCCCTCACAAAAGTTCAGCATGTTTAGCACTTGGAATTTTGAAAATCAGCTTTCCAACATCAGTTGTCGAAAATCTTTTTGTATTTTTCAAAATTTTTATGCTAAAACACATTCTTTTTAGATTTTTCTAAGATATTTAGTATGTTAAAAACAATAAAGAAATATTTACAAACACTATTTTTGTGAGTTTGTGTAAGAGGATCATATCAGTTTTTGAGACAAATCACTAACACCGTTAAGCTTTAGACATTTTAAGTTCTAAACAATTCACGTAGATGGTCTGTATACTGATCCACTTAAATTTTTACACAAAGTTCAATTTTTTCGAGATACGAGATTAGTGTTTTACGAACTTAAA
The DNA here is from genome assembly GCF_002127325.2 of Helianthus annuus. Classification (NCBI taxonomy): domain Eukaryota; kingdom Viridiplantae; phylum Streptophyta; class Magnoliopsida; order Asterales; family Asteraceae; genus Helianthus; species Helianthus annuus. Next base: position 64,802,326 of record NC_035440.2, on the reverse strand, counting down.
CATAATCGCGTGTCCCACCTCAAAATATACTCTTGTATCCAAATTTCTATATTCAGTCTTACAGGTGAATGTACACTAATGATATCTGTAATCGGGTAAATGCGAGACCGTGAGAGCTCAGGCTATTGCTTCCGCAAAATCAGAGAGATGACGGTTCGACTTTAGGTGTGTCCCATTTGGGGATCTTTTCTTCAACAGCACATGATTAGCATTTTTCAATATTTCATCATTTTTTGTACGGAGGGCTGGCTTTAGAAATTAAAGCATATGCAAAGTATTATACGAGGACTAGGCTATTGCTCCCGCAAAATCAGAAATCCTGGTATAATACCCATATATCCGAGAGATGTTCCCCACGAGATAAGTAAGTATTTGTATTTATGTTTATATCTCGAAAACAATATACTGAATGAGTAAAAACCTACTGACACATCATTAGTGAGATCATTTATCACTTTTTGACTTTCCAAGTCTTTAGCATGTTGTGATAGTCCACTGATGTACTATCATTTCCTCTTTTCACAACCAAACTCATTTTTTAATTTTTTCAATGTTTTTGACTTTTTCTAGTTTTATCATGTTTTTGGCTTTTTCAAATTTTCGAAATTTTCTAAAAATTTTTACTCCCCCTAAAATCAAAATATATTTCAATTTTGCTTTTCTTGGGAAAATTTGAAAACAAACTATACAAACTTGACAACTGATTTTCAAGCTTCAATTCTCCATCCTCATGACATAAACAATCAGAACTCCCCCTAACAACAAACTATTTTCCCATTATGATTTCAAAACACTTAAGTTTGTTTTAATCAAAATGGTTTTTCCGGAAAATTAGTTTTATTGTTTTTACCACTTGTAGGAAATGGGGTTCTATTCATCATATTGTTTTTCAAACCATTTGAACGATAATTAAATCAAGTTCAACTTAATGACCTTGATTAACCACTTGTAAAAACAAACCTCCTGTCAACCATTTGTAAAGATAAGATATGACAATATCAAGAAAATATCACTTGTAGGTCGAAATTTCACAGTTGTAAATTTCTCAAGAAAAATGCCGAGTCCTACTCCACACTTACCAACCTGGGAGTTCCGGCAAGTCCACAACCTGTAAAATTTTAGCAATATTAAATCTTTCATAAACACCTTTTCAAGAATAATGCTGATTCCTACTCCACGATTACCCACTTGGGAACTCCGGCAAGTCAGGTTTTTCAGTTAGAGATATTTTCCCAAGCCTGACAGACCTTGGGAGATTCCGAGTTACCAACACTCGGTTTCTTTCCTTTCATTTTCTTCTCATAAAATTCTTTAACCCCCTTGACCTTCCCGTCAAACATTTTTCCGAAAATATTTTGTACAGTGGGGTTAAAGGCCTTTTCAATATCAAATTCTTTCTTTTCAGAAAAGAATTGATTTGAAATCTCAACTTTGCCAACTTTTGATTTTAAATTTTCAGCTCGCAATGGTGGAAAATTTTCATCATCCAAAGGCGGAACTGATTTCTCTTCTTTGATAACAACATGTGACTCCTCTGACTTTGTGGAATCAGATTCATCGCCAGAAGATAGCTCCTCTGATTTTGTCGTATCAGAATCATCGCTAGAACTATCATCAGATTTCTTAACAACCCATTTTAGGTTGTCAAGATTTGCTCTTCTTTTGTAAAAACCTTTTGAACACTCACCAACCTCAAATTTTGAGTTTTTGAAAACTATAAAAGGTTTGATTGGTGGTTCAGTTTCAACTAACTTCTCTTTCAGTTTACGAGACACTTCCTGTTTTGAATGAATTGTCTTAGAACAATCCTTGGCAATATGACCAATTGTGTTGCATTGAAAACAGGTTCTCATCTCTTTCTTCTGAACATCTTCATTCTTTATTTCATCTTGTTTCTTTGCAAGGAATTCTCTGTTTGTTTGCTTCCAGAATGAACTCTTCTCCTCTTCTTCTGAGCTTGCTCCTGAAACAAATACTGTATTTGTTTTAGAAATTTTCTCATTTTTATGATTTTCTGGTGGAATAAATCCAAGACCTTTCTTTTTGAAATCACCGTTATGGTTTGGTTTCTTTCGATAACCTGAACCAGAACTATAACCCTTTTCTTGTTTTCTCTTTGTTGAACTCTTGAGGTGTATTTTTTAGGTTTTTCATTAAGATTTACATCTTTTGTTTCAGAAATCTTAATTTATGTTAGTTTGAAAACCTTTTTGATCATTTCAGTTTTGACACCTCTTATTGGAAATTCCTCATCAGAATATAATTTGTCTGAATCGTTCAAAGTATAAGCTACTTTGATTGGTTCGTCATTCAAATTACATATTGATAACATGAATTCTTTATTATAAACTCTTTTTCCCTGTTTGATTTTTGAACTTGACGTGTCGGGTTCAGACTTTGACTCTGATTTTGACTCCGACTTTGACTCCTCGAATTCATCGTTATCTAACACATGATCCACCACTTTCTTCATCAATTGAGATTGTTGATCAGTGTCAGACGATGTGAAAGTAACATCAATATTTTCTGGCAAATTATTTGATGGTTCAGATTCCCACTTTAAGTTGGTTGCCTTTTCGACTCTTTCTGAATTTGGATTTCTTGGCGAATATCCATTTTCAAGTGGGGGTGGACACTTGTTGTAACTGGCACTTTGTTTCATACCAGATATCTTCACTTTAGTATCTTTTTTCTTTTCAGATGTCTTTCCCTCAGATGCTTCATCTTCTTCAAAAGCCTTCATGCCTTCAACAGTTGGATAAATCCTGTCAATAACATAAGAAGTACATGAGTAACTTTTTAAAAACCTATTAACTCGTTCTGTTTCAATCCTTTGAGTTTCCAGTTTTTGTTCCAGCACAGCACACTTCTCAATGTAGTTGTTAACAACTTTCTGCTTGGTCATGAAAGCTCCTTGAAGTGTTTTCATGGTTGTTGCTTGTTCACTGCTTGTTTGATTATACAGATTCATTGACTTGTTCAGAACATCATAAGACTCTTTCAATCTGTTCATGTTGTGAATCAAAGTACTGTTTTGCTTTTTCACTGCTTCACAGTTCTCATATTTCACAGGAACCTTTCTTGCATCAGCTTCTACTTCAATTTTGAAAGCTGGAACCTCTTTTACTTTTCTTTTGATCACAGGAACTTCTTCATCATCACTGCTGACTAGTTTTTTAGCTTCTTCTTTTTCTTTTGAGCTTTTCCATCATCACTATCACTTTCTTCCATCAATCTCAAGTGCTCTTCCATTCTTCGTGCATAATAATCATCATCATTATCACTATCCTCAGCTACTCGAGCAACAAAAGCTTTGTGATTTGAAGTTTTATTCGGATCATAATCATCCCAACTGAAATTTGCCCAGCTAAAGCCTTCTGGTAATTTTTCATCATCTTGATCTATCAGTAATGCTTTGCTGTCAGCTGAAATATATTTATCCTAACTTGATCCTTTTGTTGATTTGTAATCATCTTGATTCACCATAGAGGCTCTCTTTGAAGATTCTTCAATTTCCTTTCTGGCATGAGCAGTTTGTGGTTGTTGTTGATGTGGTTGTTGAGCAACTTGATGATAGATCGCTTTTCGATAGTAGTCATTGTTTTTAAACGGATTTTGAGCTCCACTTGCTTCGCGGTTTGTGCACTCTCTCTTGAAGTGTCCTTTTTCCCTGCAACGAAAACAAGTGACTTTAGATTTATCAAATCCTAAAGTAGAAACATTTGCATCACGGAAATCATCTCTTCCCGTAATTTGTTTAAACTTTTCGGCTCTCCTCAAAACACTCGCCAAACACCACTTTATGTCCATCAACTCCATTTCCTCAGCATCTATCTGATCGTAATCCTCTTTTGTCAGCATTGGATTTCCGATCCGACCTGCTACTAAACTCCCATAGGACTCTAACACAGTCCCCAACAAAGACATGTGACTTTTTGCAACTTCTTTTGAATAATCCTGATCATTCTCAAGATTTCGTATAATGTTGCATTGTAACATCTTGCCATTCTTGGTTGTAGAAATGTTTGGATCAAATGATGGATATGAACAAAAACTCGTTTTGCTGTTTGATCCTTTAGATGATCCTCCAGATGAACTTTTAGCAATGAATGCAGTCTCAACCTTCGGTGACATGTTGGTGGTTTTATCACTGATACCTCCTTTGTAATAAAGACCGATATCTTGTTCACCATCAAAATCTTTCATTCTTGAGATCTTTCTTTGTTCCATCTCTTGAGCTTCAAGTTTCTCTATGAATTTACTCAGTGTCAAATTGCCAAAATCTTTCTTATTTCTCAACATCATCAGATACGTGCCCCAAGTTTCATGTGACAATGCATCAGCCAACTTCTCAATCAACTCTTCATTATCCTTTGTAATGATCACTCTTTTCATGCTGACTAACAAATTGCAGTATCTTTCAATGATCTGATTGGTGCTCTCAGTTCTTAGACCCCGAAATAGATCAAATTCTTTCTTCAGAAGTGATTTCTTGTTTTTGATCATTTCTTTGCTTCCAACAAACTTTGATTTTAAAGCTTTCCGAATTGAATATGCTGTTCCATTGTGTTGCAATAAAACTAAGATATCTTCCTTAACAGCTTGATGCAATAAACTCGTCATCATCTTTTCATCTTTATATTTCTTTTTCTCTTCAGCACTAAGATCTTTAATTGCAATAATATCCTCATCATCAGTCATTGGTCTAACATATTTAGTTTCAACACATTCCCAAGCATCCAAATAATTTGCTTGAACCCAATTCTCAAATCGTTCTTCTCATCCTTTGTACTCCTCGATATTCATAAGTTTTGGCGGTTTTTGCATGGTGCCCGTTTCATTTTCTAACATTGTGTTTTGGACAATACTGATCGGAGTAGCAAAGGCGTTATAAAATTCCTCTTCCATGTTTAGGTTTTCAAAATTTCACAAACTTGATCTTTCAAACGGAATTAACTTTCAAGCGAAATAACCCTGTTCAAACGAAATAACAGCTTTGATGCGAAATACCCTAATTTCATGTGAAATTACACAATTTCAAACGAAATATGTAATTTCAGGCAAAATTATCAAACAGAATATCAAATTGGTGCGAAATCACTAATTTCGTGTGAACCTCTCAAACGAAATTACAATCTGGAACGAAATAGTGTAATTTCGTGCGAAATTAGATCCTTATTTCGTGCGAAATTATGCTGATGTCATCATCTCGAGCTGAATTTTGTTAAATTGATCAAGTTTTAAGCCGTTTTAAGATCTGAAACTTTCTAGGGTTTGTTAGAACACTGTTACGCATATGATATGTAAAATTCAAAGCATTTTGACCGTGAAAACTTGTTAATTGTGAAAAAGAAGGTGTAGAATCAGAATTTGAAGCTGAATTGGTATGAACTCTTCCTCTTGAGCTCTGATACCACTTGTAGGATCGTTTTACCAACCAAACGAGTCATTCAGAAGAGTTTTTGCTCAATAGAGAGGCGAAAACAAACGTATCAAGTTCAATTCAGCTAGATATTCACTTTAAACTGTCTTTTGATTGATTTGAAAATGATTTACAGCGAGACGACACTTTGGCAGCAGTTCGGCATTGAAACCGGAAAGTTACAAATGACTTGGACACATGGGTATATATAGGCTGGTAATTTCGCACGGAATTCCCAAGCGAAATTACATTTCACACGAAATCATAATTTCGTGCGAAATACTCATGTAATTTCGTACGGAATTACCCATCAGTAATTTCATGCGAAATTACCTCAAAACCTATTTTTGACAGTTTTCTCGTACTACATGCCCTGAACTATCTATATACATACAAGACTCGATACAAGATGAAGTCGACAGACGTATGCACCAACAATATCACTGTATTTCTATACTTCTGTTGAGAAATGCCTTGACTGGTCTGGACCGAAATACCGTTTTAATTTCGTTAACCTCAAGGATGTTGTTAAAAATAAAATTGAAGTTAATACAGTTATTGGTATGTAAATCACTACATGATATATATGTATTGTTTTTTCTTATTGATTTTTTTTTCATGTTATCTCTTTTTAATGTTGTTTTCTTTTAACGATATATTTTTGTTTATAGATTGGATTGGTTATGTGGAAGTATGTTTCAATCTAGAGGATACATCAAAGAAGGATGGGAGCAAGGGCAAGAGACTTAGTCATAGAGTTGAAGACCTTGAGTGAGTTCTTTTTATTAAGTTGTTGCATTTTGACGTTTAAAGCATTACAATGTTGCTTGATGTTATTATGTTTTATGTTAATATTTTAGAGGCCAAAAGTGTCCGGTTACTTTGTGGGATGGTTTTGCTATTGACATGTTTGCTTACATGAATGATAAGAAACGAGAGAAATATGTTGTTATCCTTTGTCATTTTGGTATGGTCAACATTTACAAAGGTACAATTTAAACATAATTAGTTTAATTCTTTTTGTTTAGTAATTTATATTTATATTTATTTATATGTTTTAAATTTGACACTGTTTATATTGATCTACATTTGGTTTTATTTTTAAATTCAAGCAAGCGTGGAGTTGCAAACGGGTTTGAGCTTAGCAGACTTTTTATCGACACTGACATTGAAGAGATATCCTCTTTTAGGAAGAGGTATAGTTAGTAATATGCATATAAACATTAAACAGTATTATTTTGTACCTACATTTACTTTTTACATTTTAATTTGATCACATAAATCTGTTTAGGTATGTAGAGAAAATTTCTGCTTCATCTTCATCAAATGTGCATGTTGGTTCAAACGTTATCTTAAGTGTTGAAGATGAGTTTCTTAATAACCCTGATTTCATGCTTACTGTTTTCCTTGGAACCATATCAACGGTGTGTATTTTCTTGTAAGTACTTTACATGCTAAGTTTTTTTATAGACTTTTCTAAGTATTATTATTTTTGTTGTTTGATATTAATAGACAAAGAAGGTTTTGGTTCTTGGCACAATCACAGCTATATGCACTGATAAACTTTGGTATTACAATGGTTGTAACCATTGTAAGTCGGGTGTGGAGGAAAGATTTGTAACGAAAGAAAATGTTGATGGTTCATTTGATGTTGATCATGCAAAATCTTTGGTGTGTACAAATGATAAATGTGAAGGAGTCGACATCTATTCTATTCCGCGGTTTGAGATTACAATTTTATTTCCTTATACTAAATACTAATATGAACCACACTTTTGTTATTAGTAATACTAATGTTTTCATTTGTTTTTAACTTTGATAGGTTCAAGATACCTATTAGGGTGCAAGACTCTTCCGGTACTGTGTCTTTGGCATTGTTTGATTTCGAAGCTTACAAGATTCTTAAGAAAACTGCCAAAGAGTTACTTGCAATCCAAGATCAGGTAACAAATACATGCATTCAGTTATTTGGGTATGTAGTAAATATAATTTAAAATTAATTTTTATAAAATTGTATGTTCTCAATTATGGGAACATTCTGCTCATTGTAATTTATATTAATTTTTATAAAATCATAGGTTGTTAATTCTTGAGAGATACCGAACCCATATCCTGAGATCTTTGACACATTGATTGGAAAGAGGTATGCGTTCATCATTAGTGTTAAAGACTATAACATTGAGCATCAGGTTGAAAACTATGGTATTTCAATGGCTACTAACGATGATGAGATCCTTGTCGCGCTCTGCGCCAAATTCAATCTTAACCAGGTTTAAATCTTCATTATGTCATTCTTTTCATTTCATAGTTATATCGTTTTGAAATAGATTTATACAATTGTGTGTATTTTATGTTATTGTGTATTATGTACTTAAAGCATGAGCAGTCCGAATCATTGGATGTTCCAGATTCCTGCAGTTTGTCTACTCCTGTTGACCTTATGAAGGTAATATAAGAATTTTGTTATTTGTACTAAATTTTTTGAAACGTTAATACTTATTGTCTTTTTATATCAGGATGAGATGTCATGTTGTGGTGAGAATTTACACCTGCATCCAAAGCACTTGTAGGCAATAAGAATCCCTCTTCTGATGAAACAAAACGTAATATTCGTGAAGTGTGCGATGTAGACATTGCATTAGGTTGCTCCTCGACAAAGCGCCGCATGAGTGATGAACTGTCTCAGGATGAAGATGTTGGTGTTTCGCTGCTTTTGATTCCAAAGATTGAGAAATAGTTTTCTCTGTGTTTTCAAATACATTTACGTGTTGATTTCATGTGCTGTTGCCATGTTGAACTTATGGTATTCGTTTTGTTGCTTTTAGGTGTTTAGTGTTGTTATGTTTTGGACTGCTTGTGTGGTTTTGAATTCCTGAAAACTTATCTGCTTATTATACTGTTATGTTCTAATATTATAATGATTATGACCTTTCTTTGCATATTATAATGTATATTGTTAAATAAATATTGAGATGTTCAATAGTCAATATTTATGTGTAAAACTTATTTGTATGAATAGGAGCAACAATTTATAATATATATTGTATAAACCCAAATAACAACTTTTTTATCTACAAACATTTGTAATCTTTAAGCAATTTTAATCTTATTATCTTATATCATAATTTATATAGGATTATCAATGGATGTGGTTGTTCTTTATTGGTTTTTACCGTTATCCCTGCCCACTAAGATTTAATAAGTATCCGTCATATATTACAGTTTATAAAAAATATTTAATTTGTGCTTGTTTCTCCCATTAACTTATTTAAGTAATCTCATTCAATAGCTTTCTTGTATACTTCAAATTTTGTCTAAGTCATTCAAAGTAGGTTGTTCAGAAAAATTGTAACCAAGTAAGAAGCGTAAATTCAAACCCATTTTATTCGGTTTATCGATCCACGTTTTATTTTATTTGTTTTGTTTGGTTTATTTGGATAACTAAAAAAATACTGTTTAACTTAATTATTTATTAAATAAAGATAATAATATTTTATTTTAAAAATCTTATACAAATAAACCATAAATCTAACCGATGAACACCCGATTTACATTCCACAAAGATTACAAAATTTGTTGTTAAGTTTTTTATCAATATAATAGATTGCTTGGAATAATTAATTCAATCATTTGAAACAAATCTATTTTGCTTTTCATGAAATGATTTTTAATTACAAAATGATAAAATGGAATATTATAATTTATTCAGGTTATGTTAATCCCTAGGTATCACATATTGTAATTCTAAATTTAAAAACCACTGTTTTCTTCTAGTTTTTTAATGTTACTGATCTTTTACTCTTTCTTCTTTTGAATCCTTTTCCTTCTCTCATGTATGCAATGTCAAAGAATTCACGTTCATTTTCTAGAGCTACTAATTCATCTTAACAAAATTTATACAGTAACTGAAATTATAACTTCTTAACTCATCATTTCCCAAATCAAAATCAGCTTTCAGATTTGAATCATAATTCTACTTGGTTTTTTTGTAGGTCCTCTTATGAGAACTCCTGTTTCAGATATCTCTAATAGCTCTCCTCTTTCAGATATCACAAATGGTAATAGCTCTTGAATTTGATTATAAGTATACTTTTTTTCCGTTTTATGTTTCCAAGTGGACTGATTCTTGTGTTTTGTACATATTATACTTTCTCTGTTATTTAGTTACTTCACCGAATGAAAGGCGTAAGCTTCAAAAATTAATACTTGATAATAAGAAATCAAAGAATGCATCGTTATCATCAACGAATGTTCGTAACATCTTTTCTGACAATGCAAATTTGGTCGAATGTTCTGATACTGCGGATCAACATATGTACTCCATTGCATGTCGAGCAGTTAGAAACGCTACCGGTTCTTTAATTTCAACTACACCAGGTTTGTATTTTGTTTCTTTATTATTTCTTTTGATAAATACATTACTAAACAACATACCGGTACTAAAATGAATGTTTTAATATTGGATGTTCATATAACGGCGTAAACATAGGTACACCTCTAGATAGCAACCGTCGATATTCCATTACTTCTAGCATTATTAGCAGTAACAATCAGCTGATATTGGGTAGTAACTCTATGCTTACACGGCTATCTTCTGGTAAACGTAACCTCGAGCGCAAGAAACGTGATAATACTCTTGTACCTATGCTGTCTTTGGATTCAGATCAAGGCAATGTGTTTTTGTGCACTGATGAAGATCCTTATAAAGGGATATCTAAAGGTTTTAATCTATTTTATTGTTTTAAGACATTTTGTCACACCCCCAAAAATCCACACGCGGAGTACTACCGCTTGGAGGCGTGACATGACCAGGATCAAGCCATCAATCATATTGAACATAGCATAATATAAATAAGATAGTTCGCAAAACCCAATTCAATACAATTGATGTTCTAAGCCAAACATAATTAAGTAGCGGAAGCATAAGTATGTAAACCCAAAATAAATCATAAGTTCAAATATTCGAAGCGTTAAACATAGCATTCATGATCTGTGCTCCACAACGACCTGCTCCTTCCTAGTGCAAGCTCCATAAGTACCTAAGGTCCTGCAAGGCATGCAGCAGAGAGTCAACAACTAGTTGAGCGAGTTCACAGTTAATAGTTCAGTAATAGTATAGTGTGAGTAGTAGTATGTTCGTTCGTTATGTCATGTATCATATTAGTTCCCATCGCGGCCTCCCAGGCAGGTATGCGAAGATATTAGGGGATGTTTTTCCCAAGTGTTCTAGACTAGGTTTATTTGTATCGCGGCCTCCCAGGCAGGTGTGCGAAGATTAGTAAAATTTAGTTCGCGGCCTTCCTAAGGCAGGTATGCGAAGTCAGTCATAATATCGCGGCCAACCCTTGGCAGGTGTGCGAAGATCAGTTCAATAAGTGTTACTAGTCTAGCTGTATCATATCGTTAGGTTCTATCATCCGAGTATGTACCATAAATCATCCAATCCCATTCCCACCCGGGAACCCCATGCCTTGGCTGTGTGAACTCACCTTGGTTTGCTCGGTATGCTAAGTATGTGCTCGAAGTAAATCAATCACGTCCTAAATACGTACGTATGCATAATCAGTTTATATCCAAGTTGTTCACGAATAGGTATAATCATAGAAGTACTAGTATGTAACTGTTATCACATAAGTCATGCTCATCACTTAACCGCAGTTAAATATCTCAGTTAACTTCTAACAGAGTTAAGTCAGGTTACTGTGCAAATATTCAAGTTGGCGAAACACATGTTGACGAAACACATTCTGTTTCGTCAACTACCTTCGGCGAAACAAGGTTCTATTTCGTCAAACTGTCCTTGGTGAAACACTTTCTGTTTCGTCGATTTCTCCTTGGCGAAACACATCTTGATTCGTCAAGAATTCCATTTCGTCAAGCATTCTAATTCGTCAAGCATTCAGTTACGTCAATCAATTACGTCAATCATGCCAAACAGTTACAGTATCAACACAGAAACCCTAATAGCCGTCATCAACATCAGAAATCATATGGAAATCAATGTACACACAGAAATATCATAACACAATCATCATAGAGCCAATGTCTAGCAGAACCCTAGTTTAAACATATAACAACCGGATTTACATAATACCCCTATCACCGAACTCTATCAGTTTACTATCGTGCATCCAAACTCAGATCCATCATAACAACATTCAAGGATTAAACACCTGATCACATGAATCTCTAGTACACAACCGCTGTATTAAAACCCTTAGTCGATTACTAGGTTTCGCATAAGTTACATAACCGATTACATCATGCATAATAAGATCAAATACATCATACACAATATATACAGAATCGTAATCAACCCAAGCATGCAATTTACTAACCGAACAAAGGGTGATCAAACAATAAGGGTCCGACTTCGAAAGAGGAGATGGTTGCCGTCGCACACACACCGGAGTTCTAGGGTTTCAGTTTTGCTAAAGTGTGGTGAAAGTGAATGTTCCGTATGACTTATATGCGTCTAAGTGTTCTGGGCCCTTAATGGGCTTGACGAATCAGATGGGCCGGCGAATCACATTGTGTTTCATCGAGAATGGGTTGACGAAACAGGCTTCTGTTTCGTTGAGTGGCCCTTTGGCGAATCACAACTCTGATTCGTCGAGTTGTGCTTGGCGAAACACACTTGTGTTTCATCGGGTTGTTCAAGTGTTAACAGTTTAAGTTTATCAACAGGTTTCAAGTTATACAATCAAACACATAAGCATGCAAATCACAAGACACTTTATTATATCACAACGTGTACATTACAAGTCAAACGACTAATCAGTCAAAGTCAACGGTCAAAGTCAACGTGCAATAAATACGAAAGTGAGAGTCGGAAATTCGAGTTGTCACATTATCCCCAACTTAAAAGAAATTTCGTCCCGAAATTTAGCATGCGTTTACTGAGGAAGCTAGGTAAGTTGTATCGTTCACTGGATTTCCTGGGGTGTCACACATTTGTTGTGTTCCACCTGTAATATAACTCTCAATCATTTTTTAACAGATTATTTGGACCATGGTGACCAAGTGCTTACATGTTAGCTTTGTAGTGCAAAGTTATGGACATCAGAAGGTGGAAAAGGTCGTTTAACTATAAATAAGCTATGTTATAGTATGTGTTGTGGGTATGGTAAAGTTCAGCTATCGCCTTTAAAGGATGCACATCCGTCTTATCAAAATTTGTTTTCTTCCTCAAATGCAAAAAGCAAGTTCTTCCAAAAGAAAAAAAGACAATACAACTCTATGTTCTCTTTTACATCTATGGGTGGAAAGCTTGATTCTACTATCAACAAGGGCAATGCTCCATTTATATATCGTATCAGTGGCCAAAACTATCATTGCATGGGGAGTCTCAAACCTCCAGATGGAAATGAAGCTAAGTTTTGTCAGCTATACATACATGATACCGAAAATGAAATAACAAACAGATAGGCATTATTCAGGTACGGGTGATTTCTAAATTCCATTTTTATTCTATTAAAGAACAACTAGAAATTGAACCATTTGTAGTTCACTATCAGTTGTTAAGTACCATCACTTAATCCTTAATCACTGATTCTCTATCCACTGCTTACTAAAACAACAGTTGTTAACCATTAGTAGTTCACTATCAGTTGTTAAGTACCATCAGTGTTTTAATCACTAGCAGTGCTTACAAGTTTTTCATCAGCTGTTTGACTTAACAGTAGTTTGCTTTATTCATTTTAAATTCATCAGCTGTGGTATGTGTGAAACATCAACCTGAATCCCTAAATTCATTTTTTGGTTTTTTGAGCCCCTGAGCTTATAAATTCATAACAATTTGAGTCCCTCTGTCACACTTCCGTCTGTTTGACTGTTTGAGCCAGGGGTAAGACCGTCTTTTGGATTTCTTTCCCTTCTAAAAACCCCAAAATTCATTATTAAGCCCTAAGTTAAACAGTTAAGCATCAAACATGGACATAACATATCACTAAGGTAAACAATTAAGAATGATTACAATTAAACACAACATAAATGCACAATTGCATTATGTTTAAAATACAATACAGAGACAAAACGTCATACCAAGAAAGATAGAAGGATATCCAACTTGGTAGACTTGACGGAACTTACAGACTCGATAAAAAAGACCGTAACATACAACGAGTTTTCGAATTTCTTCGTGATGAAAACTCAATGAGTGAGTGGTGCACTTTGGAATGTAGCTGATAACCCCCTTTAGTGTAGCTCTTCTATTTTCCTTGAAATTCCAGAGCTCGCTAATTACATATCTGCCACTGGGATTATATTCATTCATATGCACCAATCAGCTTATCTTTTAGCAATTGATCGTTCTGATCAATCACTTCCTTATGTGCACCGCACCATCTTCTAGGAGGTTGTTAAGTATTCTCGCCAATGTTTTCGTAGTTGGTGTTTTGCGTATCTTTACATCCGCAGCCATTCTATACAATAAAAACATCCATAGTAAGACGATTGATACAGTACTTTCATAATGCATATATGTATACATATATGAGGAACCCAAAACACAGTTGATCTCATATCAAGAAAACACATTCAAATGACCAATATGAGGAACCCAAAACACAGAGTCTTTAACCATCTTTATATGAGAAACAAAACAACAACCATATCCTGATTTCAACATGAACAGCAGAGACTTAAGAAACCCAGATTTCAACATGAACAGCAGAGACTTAAGAAACCAAACCCTGTTTTAATCGATTGTATATTTTAAACATTTCAAAAAAACTATAACACAAAAACAATCTTAGATTAATGCCAAAAACCAAAAACCCAGTCTTAATAAACAGAGAAAACCAAAAATATCACAAACAAACCTTCATAATAACCAAAACCCAAACCTCCGTTTTGATACCCGAGTAAAAAACCCACAAGAATGAAACAATATTTTCACACAAAAGCTGTTACATTCTAGCATATCAAAAACATATACAGATAAGAAGTGTAAAAACATCAGTGGTGAAAATGAGATATCATCAAACATCATTAAACATCAAGTTACAGAGGGTTACACAAGCATCTAACAAGAACAGAGGGTAAACCATAGTGTCGATCATGTTTTAGGTATTTGATTTTACCTTGGATTGTTATAACAACAAATGTTCGGTGAGGAGATTAAATATAGATGAAGATGATGAAGATAAAGATGAAGATGATGATCGGTGTTGGGAGAAGAGATTTTCAGATATTTTTGAGAAGTGTGATCGGTGTCAGGGAATTAGGGATTATATGTGTTTATCATTAAGGGTATGAAGGACATTTCACAATTGTCAAACAGTCAAACAGACGGAAGTGTGATGGAGGGACTTAAACTGTTATGAATTTATAAGCTAAGGGGCTCAAAAAACCAAAAAAATGAATTTAGGGCTCAGGTTGATGTTTCACACATACCACAGGGATGTAAAATGCATTTTCTCTAAACTGAAATGTTACTTTTTCTTAACATATTCTACAAGTTTTGGGCTGGTATCAGCAGTTGTTAACCACTGCTCTTCCTTAACACTTAATCCTTAATCCCTGCTTCTGTATCCACTGTTTACTACAGCAGCAGTTGTTAACAATCTGTAGTTCACTATCAGTTGTTAAGTACCATCAGTGTTTTAATCATTAGCAGTGCTTAAAAGTTTTCCATCAGCTGTTTGACTTAACAGGAGTTTGCGTTATTCATTCTAAATTCATCAGTTGTTGTAGGTAAACTGAAGTTTCCTACAATAAGCACTGCCCAGCTAAGTTTCCTACAATGATAGTGGTTATAACAAGTTAATAAGGAAAAACACTGATATGCCTAACAACTGTTGGATATAATGACGGTTGTACACAAAGTCTAATTAACATCATCCAATGTTCAAGACCAAACCACTGTTCAAGACCAAGCCACTGAAATGTTACTTTTTCTCAACATACTCTAAATGTTTTGAGCTGGTATCAGCAGTTGTTTAGAACTGTTCTTCCTTAAAACTTAATTATTAATCACCGATTCTCTATCCACTTCTTATTACAATAGCAGTTGTTAACCATATGTAGTTCACTATCAGTTGTTAAGTACCATAAGTGTTTTAATCACTATCAGTGCTTACAAGGTTTTCATCAGCTGTTTGACTTAGTACTAAACTGTTCTTCCTTAACACATAATTATTAATCACTGATTCTCTATCCACTGCTTATTACAATAGTTATGTTATGTTAATGTTTTGTTTTTTTTCTTTTAACAGCAAAAGAACTAAACCTTCATCGCCTGCTGATAAAGAACTTGATGTTGAAATGATAGAGTATTTGAGGGCTTTATTAGATTCACAAAATATGTTGGTTAAGACATATAGGATGGTCAGAGACCATTTTCACCAATCTCCAGAGGCTAACCTTAGTCTGCGACTAATTTATAGAAGAGAAAAAGACGGCATGACATATAACTTACCCACCACATCTGAAGTTGCTGCTTTGGTTGTCGGAGACATAGATAAAGCTATAGACCATCGTGATATTGTTGTCGAGACTCAGTTGGGAATGCGGCAGCGTATTAGCGAATTACACCCATCGTATCTTGCTCTGCAATATCCCTTACTTTTCCCATATGGTGATGATGGTTATAGAGTTGTTATTCCTCATTAAGATTTTATGTCCACACAAAAGAAAATAAAACCAAAGTGCACAATGAGAGAATTTTTTTCATATAGGATCCAAGATAGAACTTATGGCTTTTCCTTAATTTTAAATGGGCAAAGGTTGTTACAACAGTTTTTGGTTGATGCGTACACAATGATTGAGAGCGAAAGACTAAAGTACATCCGTAGGAAACAAGCGAACCTTCGCTCTGAAACATTTGAGAATCTTCAAAAGTATAAATCTAAAGGTAAGGAAGTTTTAACAGATACTGGAAAGCCTGTTATACTTCCTTCTTCATTTACTGGTGGTGCAAGATTCATGCAACAAAATTACCTCGATGCAATGGCCTTATGTAAGTGGTATGGGTACCCGGATTTCTTCATAACTATAACGTGTAATCCTAAGTGGCCTGAAGTAAAAAGATTTCTAAAAGATTCAACCATCAAAGTCGAAGACGGGCCTAACATATTGTGTCGATTGTTTAAAATGAAGGTTGATTCCTTACTCAAAGATTTGAAGGATTCTAAGTATTTTGATGAGATTAACGCTGGTAAGTTATTTTGTTTTCACATCTTATCCTCTAATGTATATTTTGTAATCAAGGTTATTAACTAATAAATCTATTTATTTTTCCTTTTATTTAGTTGTTTATACAGTAGAATTTCAAAAGCGTGGTCTTCCTCATGCACATATATGCTTATTCATGAAGGTTGATCACAAACTTCCAACCATAGATCACATAGATCCATTTATTTCTATTGAGATTCCCGATAAAAAAGAAGATCCTGAACTTTATTCTCTTGTGACTGATTATATGATTCATGGTCCGTGTGGGAATGCTAATTTGAATTGTCCTTGCATGGTTGATAAAAGATGTCAAAAAACTTTCCGAAGAAATTCACACCACATACAACTATTGATTCAAGTGGTTTTCCTGTATACAAAAGAAGAGATTCAGGTCATACAGTTATAAAATCTGGTATTAGATTAGAAAACAGAAATGTTGTTCCTTATAACAAAAGGCTTTTGAAAAGATATCAAGCACACAATAATGTTGAATGGTGTAATCAAACCGGTTCAGTGAAATATTTGTTCAAGTACATTAACAAAGGTCCTGATATGGCTACTGCGGTAGTTTCTGGTGATACAAGTTCAACCATCAAAGAAAAGCCAAAAGACGAGATCAAGGAGTATTATGTTTGTAGATATATTTCAGCTTGTGAGGCATCCTGGAGAATATTCTCTAATGAGGTTCATTATAGGTATCCTGCTCTTATGAGGCTTCCCTTTCATTTGTCGGGCCAACAGAATGTTGTGTATGGTGCGGATGACGATATTGATAATGTTTTAAGCAAGCCTTCTGTTGCTTCTTCAATATTTGTGCAATGGATGAAGTTGAACGAGACAAATGAAGATGCTAGAAAGCTGACTTATGTGGAGTTTCCTTCCAAATTTGTTTGGATACGTAAAGATAGATGTTGGCAGATACGTAAGTCGTACCAATGTGTTGGCCGGATTCATTCTGTATCTCCTGCATTGGGCGAACCTTATTTTTTGAGGATACTACTCAATAAAGTTAAAGGGCCTAGATCATTCAAGGAGATACGTACAGTTAACGGTCAATTATTCCCGACTTTCAGAGATGCTTGCTATGCGATGGGACTCTTAGATGATGACAATGAATATGTCACACCCTGTCTTTTGCGGAAGCGTATGATGTGTGACTGGTTTAATATCATTGCATTCAATCATAATAAACAACTACATGATTAAAACGACGTTCATCCATTCATAAAATTTGAGTATTACAAACAATGTTTAATTTAAGTTTTAAAACACAACCTTCGTCTAGGTTACAATTCAACAAATGTGGGTGACATCTAAACTTGAAGTCTACTTCTAGTTACGACACCCGCGTCCAAGATCCATCCTGTCACCTAAAATACATGTAATTTTGGAAAACATCAACAAAAAGTTGAGCGAGTTCACGCGTCTTGTTTGTGTAATGTAATTCTTGTAAATCTTTGAGAGACTCCTTTGTAAACAGGTATGAAAAGCGTGTATGAACATGAATGTTTTACAAGGATTTTAAGGCATGTGAGGACATAGGGAGGACTCGTAATGGCTCATAGGTAGCACTCGTAATGGCTCATAGGGAGCACTCGTAACGGCTCATACCCTTGTCGATTTTCCTCGACTGTGTCGATTAACCTCGACTGTGTCAATTTACCTTGACTGTGTCGATTGCCCTCGACTGTGTCGATTAACCTCGACTGGGACTCCGAAGCACTACTTGGTACTAGTTGTGACCATGAGTGGGGTTTGGCCGTACCCGTTAGATCTAACCCTCGTCCCTAATTAACCTTGACTGGGACTCCGAAGCACTACTTGGTACTAGCAAATACGACTACCTACAATGTGCTAGGGTCTATTAGACGAGCGGTTCGTGCCTTGCCTTAGTATTCATGTTTTGAGTTACGTTTTCTTTATGTCTTTACATCATCCAGAGTTACAATACTTTTCAAGTATTTGTTTTCGTGTTTCCTTCCCAAGGATGGGAGTATTTCACACTTGTATTCTAGTATTCTTGTATTTGTAGTTTCTAAAATAATATATTTTAACTTAGAAAGTATACGTAGACTTGTTTTGTCCAAAAAAATAATGTATCATCAAGAAAATATATATTTTTCTTCAAAAATCGTATATCTTCTAAATATTCTAAGAAAATATATTTTTACTTCCAAAAGTATTATATTTCCTCTTTGTTGAAAATATGATATAATTTGTAATAATAAAAATCATACTTTCGTTTCTTTTGTATCCAAAATAATATTTACCAAAAATATATTGTAACGGTACTTCTCGGAATATTTCGTAAGTTACGTTATTGCGTTCGGTTTCACGATATCAAGTGTGTAACTTAAATATTTCATTCCATGTAATTTTTGGTATTATTTTGGTGTTGTAAATTCTTGGTATTTGTGAGTTATATTATTTTAAATCCTAAAATAATACAACTACTTCACATAATCACACACAATGTCTTTAATGTAAATATATATAAATACATATTTTGTCACACCCCCAAAATCCACACGCGGAGTACCACCGCTTGGGAGCGTGACATGACCAGGATCAAGCCACCAATCATATCGAACATGTAATTAATGACAAGTATAATAAATGTAAACAAATCATTCAATACGATTGATGTTTCAACAAAACATAGTTTAAGTTGCGGAAGCGTAATAATGAAATCCAATGTATGTAAATAATTCAAGTGTTGTAAGTATAACATAACATCCACGATCCAATCTCCACAACGACCTGCTCCTCCCTGTGCAAGCTCCATGTATCTAACAACCTGCAAGGCATGTAACAGAGGATCAACAAACTAGTTGAGCGAGTTCACAGTTTAACAGTTCAGTAATAGTATAGTGTGAGTAGTAGTATGTTCGTTCGTTATGTCGTGTATCGTAATGGTTTCCATCGCGGCCTCCCAGGCAGGTATGCGAAGATATTAGGGGGATGTTCATCCCGAGTATTCTAGACTAGGTTTACTTGTATCGCGGCCTACCAGGCAGGTGTGCGAAGAATAGTAAATTACAGTTCGCGGCCTTCCAAAGGCAGGTGTGCGAAGTCAGTCATAATATCGCGGCCAACCCTTGGCAGGTGTGCGAAGATCAGTTCAATAAGTGTTACTATTCTAGTAGTAGTTCTAACAGTGGAGTACGTACAATAGTTCATCAAATCACATCACTACGTTCCCGTGTAGATAGTACCAGTAAATAATCAAATCCCATTCCCACCCTGGGAACCCCATGCCTTGGCTGTGTGAACTCACCTTGGTTTGCTCGGTATGTTATTGCTTCTAGGGTTTATTAATCGTCTAAGTCCGTTACACACGACCTAGGATATGTTGCACATGATACAGTGTAAGAGTTTGCATCAAATCAGGGTTTATAAGTCTATGATATCAGTCAGTTGTGATTCGTGTGATATTCGTGTGCGGAATGATATGATTAGGATCGTGCATTCATATAAACTCATGCAGTAATATTCAACAATACATAGTTTCATACAGATGTTCCTCATATGGGTTTTGACTTAGCATTGAAAGTATCATTAGTTAACTCAGCAAATTCATCAACAACCGTCGGACCATTTATCAAGCAACAAGTTCGGACTTTGCATTCGACATGAAACTCAGACTAGATTAACATGCAGTTGAGTCATCATATTAGATATCATTTGATCTACAAGGGTCGGATTATGCGTATTACGTATAAAAGTCGGGCTATAACTATGAGTAATAAAAACAAGTCGGAACTAGCACTTATACATGTGAAAATCGAATCAAGTAAGCATAACATCCACATATATTCTGACCATATAAGTTTAAACAAATAATTGGACCCTTGCTACTTATTTAAGGAAACTCGGACTAGGGGGGGGGGGTATGAGGTTTAAAACTCGGATCGTGTGGGGGTTAAACTCAGACAACAAAACCCCCCCACAAACTCGGACCAACCCCTTCCTATTAAACTCAGACCTTGGTTTCCCTTGATAAACAAACTCGGACCAACTGCCTCCATATTAAACTCGGACCCATTGACTTTAAATACTCGGTCCTAAGAGAAATCAATAAACTCGGCCCAAGTAACATCAATAAACTCGGACAGAGGTCAGCTTATACATTCGTACAACACATCAACATTATACTCGGACCTCTTAGATGTTAGGGGAAACTCGGACAAGCATAACAAGATTAAACTCAGTCACAATACACTAATAAACTCGGACATGGCAACATTTTATTAAATTCGGTCAAGCCTTTAGAGTATTAAACTCAGACTTTTCATCATCAATAAATTCGGACAAGGGCCTTATGATTTTAAACTCGGGCAGCTCAACAACATTATATTCGGACCACATGAGTTCTATTATACTCGGTCCAAAGGTTACACATTAAACTCAGACTTATGTTTACATGGTGATCATTAAACTCAGGCTATGTTTTCATTTGCTAAGCTCGGACCTATGCATCATGTTATTATAAACTCAGACTACTAGCAAACACGATTGAAACAGTTACTATCTATCATTCCATCAGTTACGTTCATCAATCAAACCCTACTTCATACATTCATAGCAGAATCAAATCAATCTTCAACAGTTTAATCATATCAAACATCTAAATCATCATGCAATTGATTTACATAATAACCCTATTTGTTTCTC
The DNA here is from genome assembly GCF_002127325.2 of Helianthus annuus. Lineage (NCBI taxonomy): Eukaryota > Viridiplantae > Streptophyta > Magnoliopsida > Asterales > Asteraceae > Helianthus > Helianthus annuus. The sequence goes on along the minus strand of NC_035440.2, from coordinate 64,781,055 downwards.
AATAAAAGAATATCAATTGAAAGCTAGGGTTTTCACATAATCAAGAATCAAGAACAACAACAATCAAATAATCAATTAGGGTTACAAGTATTACAATAATCTAAAAACAATTACCTTGAATGATTCTAGAGAAAGAGAAGAATCAAACTAGATGCAAAGAACTTGTGAATCCAAGAATGATGAGAAGGTGGTGGTAGAGAGGATTAGGGAATGTGGGTGTACGTGCTTTGATTCTTGTGATGATTAGAGAATGATTAGTGAAAGAGATTAGGGTTAAGTATTACTAGAATTCCACTAATTGTCCTCTACATCCTCAAGTATTATATTTTACAATAGTACACCATCTCATAACAATTTCATAATTTCACCACCAAGTTCGTATATTTATCAATTTCACAATTAACAAACAACCATGCACAATTAAACAATCAACATATATAATTCCATGGCAATCAATTGTGTAAATAACGGCTAGACAAAACATGAACGTGCAATAAATGCGAAATAGAAATCTTGGAAATTCGAGTTGTCACATTATCCCCAACTTGAAAGAAATTTCGTCCCGAAATTTGGTACGCACTCACTGAGGAAGCTAGGTGTTATATCGTTCACTGGTTTTCCTGGGGTGTCACATCATCCCCCCGTTGATTTGGAATTTCGTCCCGAAATTCGGTAGTAGTAGCTTCAGCCTCAACAGTGGTTGCACGGTTTCGAATAACTAGGGATATTTTTCTGTCATCTGGTCTTCGCGTTCCCAGGTGCACTCTGGGCCACGACGGGAGTTCCAACGAACTCGAACAAGAGGGATTCTCTTGTGTTGGGGACCTTCACATCCCGGTCCGTGACTTTAACTGGTTCCTCGACGAACTGCAACCGCTCGTCGATAGTGAGTTCCTTAAAAGGAACTATAAGGGTCTCATCTGACAGACATTTCTTCAGATTCGACACGTGGAATACGTTGTGAACTGCACCGAGTTCAGCTGGTAAGTTCAATCGGTAGGCTACTGGGCCTATTCGTTCTATAATCTCGAATGGTCCGACATACCGCGGATTAAGCTTGCCTCGTTTACCAAAACGAACGACACCCTTCCAGGGTGAGACTTTTAATAAAACCCGGTCCCCGACCTGAAATTCCAAAGGCTTGCTACCCTTGTCCGCGTAGGCTTTCTGACGGTCGCGTGCTGCCGCCATGCGTTGTCATATCTGTGCAATCTTTTCTGTGGCGTCCACTACAATCTCTGGACCCGTGATCTGACTATCCCCCACCTCTGCCCAATAGAGAGGTGACCGGCATTTACGTCCGTACAATGCCTCGAATGGAGCGGCTTGAATGCTGGTGTGGTAACTGTTATTGTATGAAAACTCCACTAAAGGGAGGTGCTTTTCCCAGCCGTTGCCGAAATCGATAGCACACGCTCGAAGCATGTCTTCTAGAGTTTGAATCGTGCGCTCAGACTGCCCATCCGTCTGAGGGTGATATGCTGTGCTCATGTCTAAACGAGAGTCAAACGCTTTGTGCATCGCTTGCCATAGTTCTGACGTGAATCGTGCATCCCGATCCGAAATAATAGAGGTTGGCACTCCGTGCCTCGAAACAACTTCTTTAAGATAGATGTCTGCGAGAGTGGAGAACTTATCCATTTCATTTATAGCCAGGAAGTGTGCAGACTTGTTGAGTCGATCCACGATCACCCATATAGTATCTTTCCCACGCTGGGATCTAGGTAAGCCCGAAACAAAATCCATGGAAATTTATTCCCATTTCCACTGTGGTATCCTGGGTTGTTGAAGTAGGCCTGAGGGTTTCTGGTACTCTGTCTTGACTCTCGCACAAGTCAAACATTTGCAATGTGGGCCTTCATGCTAGGCCACCAATATGTAGTTCTAATGTCGTGGTACATTTTATCCGACCCTGGATGTACCGAGTAACGAGACTTGTGTGCTTCGTCCATAACAAGCTTTCGTAAACCGCCATAAAGTGGGACCCAATTACGCCCCGATACATAGTAGGCGCCGTCTTCCTTTGTTCCATTCGTTGCCTTGAACCGCGTAAGGCTTCAGCCATGACGTTCTCGGATTTCAAATGCTTTAACCTGAGCATTTCGTATCTGTGCAGGAAGACTGGACTGAATAGTAAGCTGTAGCGCTTGCACGCGCTTAGGTAGGGTGTCCTTTCGACTGAGGGCGTCGGCCACAACATTGGCCTTGCCTGGATAATACTTGGTAGCTCATTCGTAGCCGTTCAGTAGTTCAACCCATCTCCGTTGACGCATGTTCAAATCCTTTTGCTTAAGAATATGCTCGAGACTCCTGTGATCGGTGTAAATCGTGCACCTGGTACCGTACAGGTAGTGTCGCCATATCTTAAGCGCGAAAACAACAGCTCCCAGCTCTATATCGTGCGTCGAGTAATTCCGTTCATGAATCTTGAGTTGTCGCGAGCGTAAGCAATAATCTTATCCCCTAGTATCAATACTCAACCGAGACCCTGTATCGATGTATCACCATAAGCCACGAAGTCATCTGTGCCCTCCGGCTGGGAGAGAATAGGTGCACTGCAAAGCCTATCCTTTAGGTACTGAAAAGCGGTCTCTTGGGAATCTCCCCAACGGTAGGTGACACCTTTCTGTGTCAGCATAGTAAGCGGCTGCGCGATCTTCGAAAAGTCTTTAATGAATCGTCTGTAATACCCCGCCAAGCCCAAAAATTGGCGTATTTCCGTTGGTGTACGCGGTGTTGGCCAATTCCTGATCGAATCTACCTTGGATGGATCGACATAAATTCCATCCATGTTCACCACATGGCCTAAGAAGTGGACTTCACGAAGCCAGAAGTCGCATTTTGAAAACTTTGCGTACAGTTTCCAAGACAAGACGTAAGCGCTGCTCGTGTTCCTCCTGACTCTTGGAGTAGATCAGAATGTCGTCGACGATGACAATGACGAACTTGCCAAGATAAGGTTTGCACACCCTGTTCATAAGGTCCATAAATATGGCAGGTGCGCTCAATAATATCAAACCATCCATCAAACCAAACATAAAATATAATAGGTAAAATAATTCATAAAACCAACACGATTAATGTTCAAACCAAACTTTGTTTGAGTAGCGTAAACATAATAATGGAAACCCAAGATAAGTTATAAGTTCAATTAGCGTTCATTACGTCTCCTCCTCCTAACACGAAAACTCGACCTCTTGCCTCGTTGCCATTGTTGTTGTTGTTTCCCCCGTTGTTGTTGTTGTTCCCGTTGCCCTGGTTATTGTTGTGGTTCTGATTCTGGTTCAACTGAGGACAATCGCGTTTGTAATGACCTTCTGCCCCACACTGGAAACATCCCCGATTTCCACGCTGTGGTTGCTGCTGCTGGTTCTGTGGAGCTGGCGGTGGGAGTTGCTGGTTCTGATTTGCTGGCCGAGAGCTCCTACAATCCTTAGCCTCATGACCCATCTTGAGGCATCTTTGACATTGTTCCCTGCGACATCTTCCACTGTGGTGTTTGTTGCACTTATTACACAGTGGGTGAATTCCCCGATATCCACCCTGCCCCTGACTGCCAGATGATTGCTGACTCGAATTCTGGTAGTCATTTGTCTTGCGCTGCTGAGACTGAACAGAAACTGATCCCTTGCTGGAATCTCCCTCCCATTTCCTCTTGTTGTCACGGGGAGTAGCAGAAGTAGTGACAGCAGTAGTGGTAGCCTTGACACGTTTTGGCAGCCTGTTCTGGTCCACTGCCTGATCTGTGATGCGGTGAGCGAGGCGCTGAATTTCCTGGATGTTGTCGAGGTTAGCCGAGGTAACGTGGCTCTGTATTTCTGGTGCCAAACCTTTGAGATACAACTCAATTCGCTTGTATGGAGGGTCCACCATAGTTGGACATAACACAGCCAACTCATTTGATCTCTTGGTGTAAGCTTCGATTTCCGAACCAACCATTTTCAGGTTATACAACTCGTCTTCCAACTTGTGAATGTCTTCTCTAGTGCAGTATTCCCTCTTAATCAGTTCTTTGAAATCATTCCAGGGTGTGGCGTTAGCAGCTGCCAACCCTAAGATCTGCACTTGTGCGTTCCACCAAGTGAGCGCAATCCCTTCAAGTGTGCCAGTGGCGAACTTAACCTTGCGAGCCTCAGGGCACTCGCACATCTCGAATACCGACTCTAGCTTTTCGAACCAATGGAGGAGTCCAACTGCTCCCTCCGTGCCACTGAACGTGTTAGGACGACAATCCATGAAATTCTTGAAGGTGCACACAGGTTGTTGCTGAGCGGGTTGACCTATTGTGTACGAATAGGGCAAAATTAAATACGAGAATTAATGTAGGATCTAAAGATCCTAGTGTCTATACTGCAGGGTATACTACCTGCTTGAGCGGCTGCAACTGCCGCAGCAATGAGAGCCTCTAGCTGGGCTTGAGTCATGTTAATTCGTGCGGCCATTGATCTTCACATCAAAGGCAACATAAGTGAGAAAAGTTCGCGAATAGTGCGATGACAGAAGAGTGTAAGCACGTAAGTGTTCTCAAGCAATAACAAGTAGTGAGCAAAGTAATGTAAGCATACTACGAGTAAAGTTCTATGCAGTTCTAGCAAGCAGGTAACAAACATAAACCTTATTACCTAGGATGTCGAGTCTTGCACGTGGAGCGATGCGTCGTTGTGGATCGTTGAGAGCACTGTTCTGGTTATAGTCTGGTTTTAATAAAAAATGTTTTCCCATATTAAAACCAAGTTCTCTATAACCAATGGCTCTGATACCAATCTGTCACACCCCCAAAATCCACACGCGGAGTACCACCGCTTGGGAGCGTGACATGACCAGGATCAAGCCACCAATCATATCGAACATGTAATTAATGACAAGTATAATAAATGTAAACAAATCATTCAATACGATTGATGTTTCAACAAAACATAGTTTAAGTTGCGGAAGCGTAATAATGAAATCCAATGTATGTAAATAATTCAAGTGTTGTAAGTATAACATAACATCCACGATCCAATCTCCACAACGACCTGCTCCTCCCTGTGCAAGCTCCATGTATCTAACAACCTGCAAGGCATGTAACAGAGGATCAACAAACTAGTTGAGCGAGTTCACAGTTTAACAGTTCAGTAATAGTATAGTGTGAGTAGTAGTATGTTCGTTCGTTATGTCGTGTATCGTAATGGTTTCCATCGCGGCCTCCCAGGCAGGTATGCGAAGATATTAGGGGGATGTTCATCCCGAGTATTCTAGACTAGGTTTACTTGTATCGCGGCCTACCAGGCAGGTGTGCGAAGAATAGTAAATTACAGTTCGCGGCCTTCCAAAGGCAGGTGTGCGAAGTCAGTCATAATATCGCGGCCAACCCTTGGCAGGTGTGCGAAGATCAGTTCAATAAGTGTTACTATTCTAGTAGTAGTTCTAACAGTGGAGTACGTACAATAGTTCATCAAATCACATCACTACGTTCCCGTGTAGATAGTACCAGTAAATAATCAAATCCCATTCCCACCCTGGGAACCCCATGCCTTGGCTGTGTGAACTCACCTTGGTTTGCTCGGTATGTTATTGCTTCTAGGGTTTATTAATCGTCTAAGTCCGTTACACACGACCTAGGATATGTTGCACATGATACAGTGTAAGAGTTTGCATCAAATCAGGGTTTATAAGTCTATGATATCAGTCAGTTGTGATTCGTGTGATATTCGTGTGCGGAATGATATGATTAGGATCGTGCATTCATATAAACTCATGCAGTAATATTCAACAATACATAGTTTCATACAGATGTTCCTCATATGGGTTTTGACTTAGCATTGAAAGTATCATTAGTTAACTCAGCAAATTCATCAACAACCGTCGGACCATTTATCAAGCAACAAGTTCGGACTTTGCATTCGACATGAAACTCAGACTAGATTAACATGCAGTTGAGTCATCATATTAGATATCATTTGATCTACAAGGGTCGGATTATGCGTATTACGTATAAAAGTCGGGCTATAACTATGAGTAATAAAAACAAGTCGGAACTAGCACTTATACATGTGAAAATCGAATCAAGTAAGCATAACATCCACATATATTCTGACCATATAAGTTTAAACAAATAATTGGACCCTTGCTACTTATTTAAGGAAACTCGGACTAGGGGGGGGGTATGAGGTTTAAAACTCGGATCGTGTGGGGGTTAAACTCAGACAACAAAACCCCCCCACAAACTCGGACCAACCCCTTCCTATTAAACTCAGACCTTGGTTTCCCTTGATAAACAAACTCGGACCAACTGCCTCCATATTAAACTCGGACCCATTGACTTTAAATACTCGGTCCTAAGAGAAATCAATAAACTCGGCCCAAGTAACATCAATAAACTCGGACAGAGGTCAGCTTATACATTCGTACAACACATCAACATTTTACTCGGACCTCTTAGATGTTAGGGGAAACTCGGACAAGCATAACAAGATTAAACTCAGTCACAATACACTAATAAACTCGGACATGGCAACATTTTATTAAATTCGGTCAAGCCTTTAGAGTATTAAACTCAGACTTTTCATCATCAATAAATTCGGACAAGGGCCTTATGATTTTAAACTCGGGCAGCTCAACAACATTATATTCGGACCACATGAGTTCTATTATACTCGGTCCAAAGGTTACACATTAAACTCAGACTTATGTTTACATGGTGATCATTAAACTCAGGCTATGTTTTCATTTGCTAAGCTCGGACCTATGCATCATGTTATTATAAACTCAGACTACTAGCAAACACGATTGAAACAGTTACTATCTATCATTCCATCAGTTACGTTCATCAATCAAACCCTACTTCATACATTCATAGCAGAATCAAATCAATCTTCAACAGTTTAATCATATCAAACATCTAAATCATCATGCAATTGATTTACATAATAACCCTATTTGTTTCTCAATAAAAGAATATCAATTGAAAGCTAGGGTTTTCACATAATCAAGAATCAAGAACAACAACAATCAAATAATCAATTAGGGTTACAAGTATTACAATAATCTAAAAACAATTACCTTGAATGATTCTAGAGAAAGAGAAGAATCAAACTAGATGCAAAGAACTTGTGAATCCAAGAATGATGAGAAGGTGGTGGTAGAGAGGATTAGGGAATGTGGGTGTACGTGCTTTGATTCTTGTGATGATTAGAGAATGATTAGTGAAAGAGATTAGGGTTAAGTATTACTAGAATTCCACTAATTGTCCTCTACATCCTCAAGTATTATATTTTACAATAGTACACCATCTCATAACAATTTCATAATTTCACCACCAAGTTCGTATATTTATCAATTTCACAATTAACAAACAACCATGCACAATTAAACAATCAACATATATAATTCCATGGCAATCAATTGTGTAAATAACGGCTAGACAAAACATGAACGTGCAATAAATGCGAAATAGAAATCTTGGAAATTCGAGTTGTCACATATTTACCCATCTTTATTTGTAAAAACCAACCTCCAATACTTGTATTTTTGTTACAAAAATCTATGGCAAAGTTTATAAGGAAAATCATAGTTAAAAATACACTTGTAATCTGATGCGGGCCCAAGCGTAGAAGAGCGGGCCATCCGGTACTTGGAGGCCCAAGATCGCGTCACAAAAGGGGCTTCACTGAAATGGCTCTAACTTGGGCTACGGAGGTCCGTTTGGGGCGGTTTGGGTCATCGTCCGTGCCGAAAAAACGCTTATTTCTATTAGTTTTTTCCATTTTTATGTTTTTTCAAGTATTTTGGGCATTTTGTTTTTGGGCTTGTGTTTGGCCCGTTGTCTTTTTTAGGCCCGTTTCGAATTTCTGTCTCTATTTATGTATTGCCCTAGTGAAATGAAAGATCAGAATTGAATTTTGAGAAAAACAGTTTTTCACTTCAAATTCCGAGCCCTTTGGGTTGAATTTTGGGGTTGGGGAAGAACGACACGGGCATTCACAGAATCAACGTGTTTGATCTTCATTATCGTACTACTCACTACATCATAATCACTTGTTTAGAAAATGTTTTCTAAGTGTTGGTATTTTTAGAAAATTTTGCCATAGTTTCCTTTGTAAATGGAGGTGTCCATGCTATTTAGCATATCATTTTCTTTTCAAAAATCATCCAATCAATCAACAACAAATCACTAACCATTTTATACTTACCAAATGTAAAAACAATACACTTCTCATAGTAACATGAACTTGATTTTTCATAAAAACGCGTAGTAACTTGGTAAGGTGTTTAGTGGGTTTAGTTACCCTCCAAAGTGTATTTACTTCTTTTAAAATCTCATTCTTGAAAAGATTTGGTGTTTACAACTTGTAAACATAATTTACAAAAATATTTATCCATAACATCTTCTTCTTTCTCTAGTGTTTATTTACTTGTCTTTCCACTAAAAATAGTATAGGTTTAATAAAAACCATGATCCTTCAAGAATCATCTTTTTAAACTTGGTTCCATTAGAAAAATCAATCACAAGTCTTGTATTTACAAGTTTACTAGTTCACTTTATTTGTCATTTTGCAAGAAATCATTTTACTTTCAAGTTCATGTTTAATCTAGAAGATGGTTATTTCATGTAAACACATAATCATCTCCTAACTTGCTAAATCATGTTTTTAATCATAATCTAGCAAGTTCCATGTAATGATCAACATCAATATCTCTAGTAATCATCAAGCAAACATCAACATATTCAAAACAACATCACACTAACAATTTTTCATCATATTTCATCTTATGTAAGCTTATGTTTTATGATTCAAGTTTGTGTTCTTTAGTGTTCTTGTATAAATCATCAAACTATAACTTTTATCCACTAACAATATGAAGTAAACAAGGATCAAAGAAGTCTTACAACTAGCTTAAAGCTAGGGAAAAACATTGATGAATATGGAGTGGATAAAAGCAAACGGGTGAGGTCCTTCAACTTTAGAAAGCTCCAAGCTTCCTAACTTAGTTCCTTTCTCCTCTAGTTCACCTTGGAATACATGAAGGATGGTTGAAAATGGAGATGATGTGGTGGTGTGTTGTGGCCGTGAGGAAGAAGAGAGGAGAAGGAAGAGGTGTGTTGGTGATTAATGTGATGGATCATGTAATTTATAAACCATTTAAAGGTATTGTCCAATGTGTTATGTGTTTGTGAAGTACACAACATAATCTACTCAAATCCAAGGAGAGATCATAAGAGATTTAGGAAGATTGTGAAAATCTTGAGGTGGGGCCACACCCCTTAGGCCGTAAATAGGAGAAGGGGGTTAATTGTAAAGTTAATTGGTAAAAGGTAATTTAGTGGAAGTTAAGATGTAAAAATCTAGTGTTTATATGTTTCTTGCATTATGTAGTGTGTTAAAGTGTTCGGGAGCCATAACTAGCTCAGAAAAAGTAAAACAATGCTTCTAGCAAAATATTTTGGTGTTCCGGGTAATGTCCGGTTGTTCGGTTAGATATCGGTTCGTTAAAGTGTCTAGTTATTCCGTATAGTGTCCTTTATGTAACTTTTTGTGACACTTTTAATTCCCGACACTTAGGTAAGCATACAGGTCCATTTTGTCATATTTTTGCACATTACTAGCTTGTTAGAAAGCTAATTTTTGCTGAATTATGCAGAATTCCGCACTTTATGTGGGTTTTAGGCACTTTCCGGCACTTTTTCTATCACTTAGGCATGCAGTTTTGTGGTCCTTACTTCCCTACACACTATACTAGTGTATCACTTGGTTTCTGGCTCATACTGGACCTCAAAATATTGTCTGTCTATGTACTGAACATCGTCAGTATTTTTTTTTGTTTGTCTAATAATGGTGCCAATTCTGTTCTGTGTATCATCTGAACTATCTCGTATTGCATGTAGCAACGAATAAAGTCTTGTAATGTGAAATGCCATTGTATGTATATAACAGTAATCAGAAATTCATTTGTCTTGTAAACTAGATCATGCACAGTTATTAAAGCACATATTACTGTTCATTTAGTGTACGGAATGTACGGAAAAGTGACAGTTGTCACAGTCTCCCCCTGTTAAAAGAATTTCGTCTCGAAATTCAAGCGATGCCATCGGTCACAGGGGAGTTGTGAATCAAATGTGGTCACTTATGTTTAAAATTTGTCTTTATGTTCCCATGTACTCTGGGTCATGTTATGAATTCTATTGTACTCAAGTAAATCAGTTATGTCTTTTCTATGTCTTGTGGACTCTTGGTCCGTAACCTTAACAGGTTTTATAGTTTTGTGGACTCTTGGTCCGAAACCTTAACAGGTTTTATTGTATTGTGGACTCTTGGTCCGAAACCTTAGCAGGTTTTATAGTATTTTGTCGTTTGTCATTGACGTGAATCTTATTTGTGGGAACAATGACTGTTCCTTGAGTCGGACTCCTCTAAAGGCTAGACATATGAATGTGTCGTGATCACTACTGATCTTTTTCTGGAAGTTTCATCTTGTGAGCAATGGTTCTGATCCCTACATCGGGGATTCAACCTTTTCGTTTTCCAAATCACACTACGCCTTCTCTAGGCGAGGCTCCTATTAAAGCCATACTTCTTATTTCAATTTCATACGATTTCCGCCGCTCATCGGCGCAATCTTTCTGTATTCCGCGGCTGTCTCGATGCGATCACATATCTGTACGATCTTGCCTCTAGTTTTTCCTGAACCAACTCGGGCCAGTAGATTGTTTATCTCCGGTTTCCGTTCATTACGACGGGGATCGACTTATTATGTTCTATTTAAAGCTTCTCACGAAGCGGTTTGAACGGCGGTGTGATAAATACTGTTGTAGGAAGACTCCACTAAGGGCAAGTGAGTGTTCCAACTTTTCATCAAAGTTTATCACACAATTACGCATCATGTCCATACAGTTTGCATCATTCAGTAGCTCAGTCCACCCACGTTAATATTTAAGTTCTTACGATCAACAGTGTGCTGAAATCTTTGTGATCAGTAAAGATCGTGCAGCGTTTTCTTTCAGTAATGACGTTAAATTTGCGGCGCGCCATTACTGTATCTAGACCAAGGTTTCTCCTTATGATCTCTTAATCAACGTGGTGCGTATGCAATCTCGTGAAATCGAGACTTTGTCGAGGAGCGTTACATAATTGCAACTCTAACTCCTTAGCTCTTGATTGCAGGGTTGTCATGAATCTCGTTCTTATCCACCATGTATCTTAAAGTTCTCGCTTCGCGAATTCGAAATCCGCTTTTCGTCATCATAGCACATAACTGTTCTTTTCTCTAAGAGTTGCAAGGTAAATTGCAGTTGTTGTTCACGACCTTCCTTGGTCGTTGACCATATAAAAATGTAGTCAATAAGTATAATCATGATTTATCCAGGTATGGCTTACACGTTCGATTCATGAGGTCCATGAATATTGTCGTTGCATGTGTTAAGCCAAAAGGTACGACAAGGAACTCGTAATGCTCGAAGCGAGTCCTAAAGGTCGTTTCAGGGATATTTCCTTCTTGTATTCACAGTTGTGGACTGTGACAACTCGGACTTTAGACCCACTTTGTGCAACGTATGTGAACATGTTATGATTACGAGATTTGATTTAAATGAATGTTATGTTATAATGTGTTTGTATTGCGTATTTAATGTGTTTGTTTGTTAATAAAAATCGAATCGCACAACACACTCGGCCCAAGGGCAGCCCAAGCGGATGGGCCGGCCCACTCCCATACGCGCACCAAATTAAACACCTTAGGGATTCGATTGTTTCTCATTGTTACAAAATATCATTACACACACAAAACCCTAGCATATCTCTCTCTCTCCCTCACGCACAACCGGACGGCACAAGCAAGAGTCGGATCATCTCTTGTAATCGGTTAGTGTTTAATTGTGTTTTGATTGATTGCTTGATTGCATGAACGATTAGGAATGTTGGTTTAGTTGATCGATCGGCCGGACATGTTTGATTGAGTTTTGTAATCGGCCGAACGTGTTTGCTTGTATGATGATCTAGGGTTTCGAATTAAGGTGATTAATCTTGTTGTTGTTAATCGATCAAATGTTGTTAGAACCGGATAGTGTTTGCATGATAATCGGATAGTTGTTAATTGGTCGGTTTGTATGATGATGTTAAATCCGTGAATTGGATTCGATTTAGTGATCGGCCGAATGTTAATTGTTAATCGATCGGATATGCTCATGTAATCGGATGGTTAACTTGGTTAATTGGTTGGTGAATGGGCTAGATTGTTGATAGCCGGTTTTGTGTTCATGACTTGTTCGATTAGGGTTCATGTGTTTGAATGCTAAATGTGCTTGTTTGATCGATATCACGTTAAACAAATTGTTGAAATCATGTTAATTGGGAAATAGGTAATCGATAATTGTAACCGACTCGCATGTAAACCGGGTATGATGAAACCAATTTGCACAAAACCCTTTTAGTCGCACGAGTGAACTGTTGGACCGAATTACACGGACTGTCCGCACGGACGGACCACACCAACTGTTCCGCACGAGTTTCCGACCGGACGGATTGTCAATCCGGATGGACTGACCATCCGCACGAACCAACTGCCCGCACGAAAGGTCCAATCTGGATGAACTGCCATCCGCACGGACTACACGATGTCATCCGCACGAGCTGACAGTCCGCACGGATTGCCACTCGCACGAACTATCCATCCGGACAGGATGTTGAATCGGGCGGATTGACTCCCGCACGGATTGTCCAATCCGGACGGACTGCACAATGTCATCCGGACGGACTGACTGTCCGCACGAACTACCACCCGGACCATTTGCCAACCGCACGAATTGACACTTGCACAACATTATTGATTTGTTTGGGCCACGAACTTTGTATGCTGCAACTTATTAACTTGGTGTAACCATACGTGCTATACGTGAATCGAACCTAACTTGTATAAATACATGATAGGACGTGATTGATCAATTACTTGCTACCTATTCTCTTGTGTATCTGCCGAGCAAACCAAGGTGAGTTCACACAGCCAAGGCATGGGATTCCCGGGTTGGGAATTGGGTTGGATATGATGAATATGGAATGATTACTCGTACTTACGCATATACCAGACTATAGACCATCGTCCTCAGGTTAGTCAGGACACGTTACGTAAAGCCTACGTAGCCCAGTATTTGCCATATGTCTCCCGGGTCGGGAGGACACGTTACGTAAAGCCTACGTAACCCAATACCATTCACTGGCTTCCAGGTCGGAAGGCCACGCTGCGTAAAGCCTACGTAGCCCCCACGCGTACCACTGTCCTCGGGGAAGGGCACGTCACGTAAAGCCTACGTGACCCTGTACGTTTTCCTGTTCTCGGTAAAGAAGAACACATGGTCGGGAGTTAGTCTAGTAAGTATCGTTAATGAGAAGCCCTCATTAACCAGGATGAACATGGGAAACCCCCACCTTTAGTACACACTAGTATGGGAAGCCCCCACTAGCTATAACTATGCATGTTATGAACTTACTTTCTGTGAACTCGCTCAACTAGTTTGTTGATTATTTGCTGCATGCCTTGCAGGACCTTAGGTATATTTGGAGCTTGCACCAGAGGAGAAGCGGGTCGTTGTGGACAAGGACATGTGAATGCATATTAAACACTTTTACATTCACACATTGATACTTATGATTTGGGTTTTACATTTAATGCTTCCGCTACATATATAACGTTTGGTTTTGAACATCAATTATACTTATGATTATTATTAAATGCTATGTTTGATATAATTGCTGGTTTGATCCTGGTCATGTCACGCCTCCAAGCGGTGGTACTCCGCGTGTGGGATTTTGGGGGTGTGACAGATTGGTATCAGAGCCATTGGTTATAGAGAACTTGGTTTTAATATGGGAAAAACATTTTTATTAAAACCGGACTATAACCAGAACAGTGCTCTCAACGATCCACAACGGCGCTTCGCTCCACGTGCAAGACTCGACATCCTAGGTAATAAGGTTTATGTTTATTGCCTGTATGCTAGAATTGTTTAGAACTTTGCTCGCATTACGCTTAGATACACATGCTTTGATTTCATGAGAACACCTATATGCCTATACTTTTCTGTCATCGCCCTATTCGCGAACCATTCTTACCTATGCTACTTGTTACAATGAAGATCATGTCTGGAAGAATCAACATGACACAAGCCCAGCTAGAGGCTCTCGTTCAAGCCCAAGTCACAGCGGCACTTGCGGCTGCTCAAGCAGGTAGGATAACCTGTAGTCATAACTTACGCTAGGATCTTTAGATCCTACACTCCTAAACTAGCTTTTGTATTTAAACTTTGCCCTACTCGTACACAATAGGTCAACACGCGCAGCAGCCTGTCTGCACATTTAAGAATTTCATGGACTGTCGTCCAAACACCTTCAGCGGCACGGAAGGAGCAGTGGGACTACTCCACTGGTTCGAGAAGCTAGAATCAGTCTTTGAAATGTGCGAGTGCCCTGAGGCTCGCAAGGTCAAGTTTGCCACCGGCACTTTGGAGGGGATAGCATTGACTTGGTGGAACGCCCAAGTCCAGATCTTAGGGTTGGCAGCTGCTAACGCCACCCCATGGAACGACTTTAAGGAACTCATCAAGCGTGAGTATTGCACGCGGGAAGATATACACAAGCTGGAGGACGAGCTTTATAACTTGAAAATGGTTGGATCGGAAATCGAAGCGTATACCAAACGGTCCAATGAGCTGGCCGTTCTGTGTCCTACTATGGTGGACCCTCCATACAAGCGCATTGAGTTGTATCTCAAGGGATTGGCGCCAGAGATTCAGAGCCACGTGACGTCGGCTAACCTCGAAAACATCCAGGAAATCCAGCGCCTCGCTCATCGCATCACTGATCAGGCAGTGGATCAGAATAAACTGCCCAAGCGTGTTAATGCTACTGCTAATGTCACCACCTCAGTTACTCCTGCTACATCTGGTGACAGTAAGAGGAAATGGGATGGAGATTCTAGTAAAAAGTTCGGCATCTGTTCAGCCACAAGCTCAGCAGCAGAAGATCGATCACTACCAGAGTCCTAGTCAGCAATCCTCTGGTAGTCACAGACAGAGGAGATATCAGGGTAGTCAACCTAGGTGCCACAACTGCAACAGGCATCATCACGGCCCATGTAACAAGGGTCGCTGTCAAAGGTGTCTTAAGATGGGTCACGAGGCCAAAGACTGTAGGAGTCCACGGCCTGCGAATCAGAGTCAGCAGCCTCAGCCACCAGCTCCACAGAACCAGCAGCAGCAGCAGCCACAGCGTGGAAACCGGGGATGTTTCCAGTGTGGGGCAGAAGGTCACTTCAAACGCGATTGCCCTCAGTTAAACCAGAACCGCAACAACAACAATAACAACCAGGGCAACAGCAACAATAACGGCGGGAATAACAACAACAACGGCAATGAAGCTCGTGGTCGTGCTTTTGTGCTAGGTCGAGGCGATGCAGTGAACGATCCCAACGTTGTTATGGGTAAGTTTCTCCTCGACAATATTTACGTTACTGTTTTGTTTGATTCGGGTGCGGATACAAGCTATATGTCTGTGAAAATGAGTCAACTGCTAAAACGTGCACCAACACTTTTACCCACCAAACACGTAGTAGAGTTAGCTAACGGTAAAAGTCTAGAAGCCACGCACGTAGTTCAGGGTTGTAATCTTATCTTAGCTGGCCAAGCCTTCTCTATTGATCTCATTCCCATAGTTTTGGGTAGTTTCGACGTTGTGATTGGGATGGATTGGTTGTCCCAACACCAGGCAGAGATTTTATGCAGTGAGAAGATTATTCGTATTCCTCGTTCGGGTCAGGAACCTCTCGAAGTTCAAGGCGACAAGAGTGGTGCTGTGGTTGGCATCATCTCTTTCTTGAAAGCGCAGAAATGTCTACGAAAGGGGCACACTGCCATTCTGGCACTCGTTACAGACGCTTCAGCAAAGGAAAGGAAACTGGAAGACATACCAGTTGTACGTGACTATCCTCAGGTGTTCCCTGAAGACTTACCTGGATTACCGCCTCATCGTCAGGTCGAATTTCAGATCGAGCTCGCTCCGGGAGCAGCACCCATAGCTCGCGCACCATATCGTCTAGCTCCATCGGAATTGGAGGAACTGTCAAAGCAGCTACAAGAGCTCTTGGAAAAGGGCTTTATACGTCCAAGCTCTTCGCCTTGGGGAGCTCCAGTACTTTTCGTGAAAAAGAAGGACGGTACGTTCAGGATGTGCATCGACTACCGTGAACTCAACAAGGTGACGGTGAAGAACCGTTATCCTCTTCCGCGCATCGACGACTTATTCGACCAGTTGCAAGGGTCGTGCTACTATTCGAAGATAGATTTGAGGTCGGGGTACCATCAGCTGAGAGTCCGGGATGAGGACGTCTCCAAGACAGCCTTCAGAACTCGTTACGGTCACTACGAGTTTCTCGTCATGCCATTCGGGTTAACGAACGCGCCTGCCGTATTTATGGATCTTATGAACAGGGTGTGCAAACCCTATCTTGACAAGTTCGTCATAGTATTCATCGACGACATTCTGATTTACTCTAAGAGTCAGGAGGAACACGAACAACATCTTCGCCTTATTTTGGAACTCCTTCGGAAGGAACAGCTGTACGCTAAACTTTCTAAATGCGACTTCTGGCTTCGTGAAGTCCACTTCTTAGGCCATGTGGTGAACAGGGATGGGATCCATGTTGATCCATCCAAGGTAGATTCGATCAGAAACTGGCCTGCACCGCGTACGCCAACAGAGATACGTCAATTCTTGGGTCTGGCAGGTTATTACAGACGGTTTATCAAGGATTTCTCGAAGATTGCTCAGCCGCTTACGCTACTAACACAAAAGGGTGTTACCTATCGCTGGGGAGAGCCCCAGGAGACTGCTTTCCAGCACTTAAAGGATAGACTTTGCAGTGCACCTATCCTCTCTCTGCCAGAGGGCACAGATGACTTCGTAGTATTTTGTGATGCATCCATTCGGGGATTGGGGTGTGTGTTAATGCAGCGCGACAAGGTTATCGCTTACGCCTCTCGTCAACTCAAGATTCATGAACGGAACTACACGACGCACGACTTAGAGCTGGGAGCTGTTGTCTTCGCGCTTAAGATATGGCGACACTACCTGTACGGTACCAGGTGCACGATTTACACCGATCACAGGAGTCTCGAGCATATTCTTAAGCAGAAGGATTTGAACATGCGACAACGGCGATGGGTTGAATTACTTAACGATTATGAATGCGCTATCAAGTATCATCCAGGCAAAGCCAATGTTGTGGCTGATGCCCTCAGTCGGAAAGACACTTTACCACGGCGCGTGCGAGCGCTACAGCTTACGATTCAGTCTAGCCTTCCAACACAGATACGAGATGCTCAGATAGAAGCATTGAAGCCCGAAAATGTCAAGGCTGAAGCCTTACGCGGCTCACGACAACAGATGGAACAGAAGGCAGACGGCGCTTACTATGTAACGGGCCGAATTTGGGTCCCTCTATATGGCGGTCTACGCGAACTTGTGATGGACGAAGCACACAAGTCTCGCTATTCGGTACACCCAGGGTCGGATAAAATGTACCACGACATCAGCACTACTTATTGGTGGCCTAGTATGAAGGCCCACATCGCTACATACGTTGGGAAATGCTTGACCTGTGCAAGAGTCAAGGTCGAATATCAGAAACCAGCTGGCCTACTTCAGCAGCCTAAGATACCTCAGTGGAAATGGGAAGAAATTTCCATGGATTTCGTTACAGGCCTACCTAGATCCCAGCGTGGGAATGATACCATATGGGTGATCGTGGATCGACTCACCAAGTCTGCACACTTCCTACCTATAAAGGAAACAGATAAGTCCTCCACACTCGCAGACGTTTACCTTAAGGAAGTTGTTTCGAGGCACGGAGTGCCCACGTCCATCATTTCGGATCGCGATGCACGATTTACGTCAGAACTATGGCAAGCGATGCATAAATCTTTCGGCTCACGGTTAGACATGAGCACAGCATATCATCCTCAGACGGATGGGCAGTCTGAGCGAACGATCCAAACTCTCGAAGACATGCTTCGGGCATGCGTTATCGATTTCGGCAACGGCTGGGAAAAACACCTCCCTTTGGTGGAGTTCTCTTACAATAACAGTTATCACACCAGCATTCAAGCCGCTCCATTCGAGGCATTGTACGGGCGTAAATGCCGGTCACCTCTCTGTTGGGCAGAGGTGGGAGATAGTCAGATCACGGGTCCAGAGATTGTTGTGGACGCCACGGAGAAGATTGCACAGATACGACAACGCATGGCGGCAGCACGCGACCGTCAGAAAGCCTACGCGGACAAGCGTAGAAAGCCATTGGAATTTGAGGTCGGGGACCGGGTTTTATTGAAAGTCTCACCCTGGAAGGGTGTGGTACGTTTTGGCAAACGGGGCAAACTGAATCCGCGATACGTCGGACCATTCGAAATTATAGAAAAGATTGGCAAGGTAGCCTACAAGTTGAATTTACCAGCTGAACTCGGGGCAGTTCACAATGTCTTTCATGTATCGAACTTAAAGAAGTGCCTATCAGATGAAAATCTCATCATTCCTTTTAAGGAACTCACGATCGATGAGCGGTTGCAGTTCGTCGAGGAACCAGTTGAAATCACGGACCGGGATGTGAAGGTCCTCAAACACAAGAGAATCCCTCTTGTTCGAGTTCGTTGGAACTCCAAACGTGGCCCAGAGTACACCTGGGAACGCGAAGACAGGATGACAGAAAAGTACCCCCAGTTATTCGAAACCAATGCTACCACTACTGAGGCTGAAGCTCCTACTTCGGAATTTCGGGACGAAATTCCAGATCAACGGGGGGAGGATGTGACACCCCAGGAAAATCAGTGAACAATACAGTTTATCTAGCTTCCTCAGTGAGTGCATACCAAATTTCGGGACGAAATTTCCAATTAGTTGGGGATAATGTGACAACTCGGACTTTAGACCCACTTTGTGCAACGTATGTGAACATGTTATGATTACGAGATTTGATTTAAATGAATGTTATGTTATAATGTGTTTGTATTGCGTATTTAATGTGTTTGTTTGTTAATAAAAATCGAATCGCACAACACACTCGGCCCAAGGGCAGCCCAAGCGGATGGGCCGGCCCACTCCCATACGCGCACCAAATTAAACACCTTAGGGATTCGATTGTTTCTCATTGTTACAAAATATCATTACACACACAAAACCCTAGCATATCTCTCTCTCCCTCACGCACAACCGGACGGCACAAGCAAGAGTCGGATCATCTCTTGTAATCGGTTAGTGTTTAATTGTGTTTTGATTGATTGCTTGATTGCATGAACGATTAGGAATGTTGGTTTAGTTGATCGATCGGCCGGACATGTTTGATTGAGTTTTGTAATCGGCCGAACGTGTTTGCTTGTATGATGATCTAGGGTTTCGAATTAAGGTGATTAATCTTGTTGTTGTTAATCGATCAAATGTTGTTAGAACCGGATAGTGTTTGCATGATAATCGGATAGTTGTTAATTGGTCGGTTTGTATGATGATGTTAAATCCGTGAATTGGATTCGATTTAGTGATCGGCCGAATGTTAATTGTTAATCGATCGGATATGCTCATGTAATCGGATGGTTAACTTGGTTAATTGGTTGGTGAATGGGCTAGATTGTTGATAGCCGGTTTTGTGTTCATGACTTGTTCGATTAGGGTTCATGTGTTTGAATGCTAAATGTGCTTGTTTGATCGATATCACGTTAAACAAATTGTTGAAATCATGTTAATTGGGAAATAGGTAATCGATAATTGTAACCGACTCGCATGTAAACCGGGTATGATGAAACCAATTTGCACAAAACCCTTTTAGTCGCACGAGTGAACTGTTGGACCGAATTACACGGACTGTCCGCACGGACGGACCACACCAACTGTTCCGCACGAGTTTCCGACCGGACGGATTGTCAATCCGGATGGACTGACCATCCGCACGAACCAACTGCCCGCACGAAAGGTCCAATCTGGATGAACTGCCATCCGCACGGACTACACGATGTCATCCGCACGAGCTGACAGTCCGCACGGATTGCCACTCGCACGAACTATCCATCCGGACAGGATGTTGAATCGGGCGGATTGACTCCCGCACGGATTGTCCAATCCGGACGGACTGCACAATGTCATCCGGACGGACTGACTGTCCGCACGAACTACCACCCGGACCATTTGCCAACCGCACGAATTGACACTTGCACAACATTATTGATTTGTTTGGGCCACGAACTTTGTATGCTGCAACTTATTAACTTGGTGTAACCATACGTGCTATACGTGAATCGAACCTAACTTGTATAAATACATGATAGGACGTGATTGATCAATTACTTGCTACCTATTCTCTTGTGTATCTGCCGAGCAAACCAAGGTGAGTTCACACAGCCAAGGCATGGGATTCCCGGGTTGGGAATTGGGTTGGATATGATGAATATGGAATGATTACTCGTACTTACGCATATACCAGACTATAGACCATCGTCCTCAGGTTAGTCAGGACACGTTACGTAAAGCCTACGTAGCCCAGTATTTGCCATATGTCTCCCGGGTCGGGAGGACACGTTACGTAAAGCCTACGTAACCCAATACCATTCACTGGCTTCCAGGTCGGAAGGCCACGCTGCGTAAAGCCTACGTAGCCCCCACGCGTACCACTGTCCTCGGGGAAGGGCACGTCACGTAAAGCCTACGTGACCCTGTACGTTTTCCTGTTCTCGGTAAAGAAGAACACATGGTCGGGAGTTAGTCTAGTAAGTATCGTTAATGAGAAGCCCTCATTAACCAGGATGAACATGGGAAACCCCCACCTTTAGTACACACTAGTATGGGAAGCCCCCACTAGCTATAACTATGCATGTTATGAACTTACTTTCTGTGAACTCGCTCAACTAGTTTGTTGATTATTTGCTGCATGCCTTGCAGGACCTTAGGTATATTTGGAGCTTGCACCAGAGGAGAAGCGGGTCGTTGTGGACAAGGACATGTGAATGCATATTAAACACTTTTACATTCACACATTGATACTTATGATTTGGGTTTTACATTTAATGCTTCCGCTACATATATAACGTTTGGTTTTGAACATCAATTATACTTATGATTATTATTAAATGCTATGTTTGATATAATTGCTGGTTTGATCCTGGTCATGTCACGCCTCCAAGCGGTGGTACTCCGCGTGTGGGATTTTGGGGGTGTGACATGGACATCCTGTCCTCAAGTCGATCTTTGAGTGGTAATTAAAACCTTACAATTGGTCTGTTCATGTTATCAATCCTTGGCAAAGGATTCAAATCCTTGATATCTAATTCTCTGGAATTGATGCAAAGTGGAACTGTCAACTTTCTCCTCGTGTCCTTAACTAAGGATGTCATGTCCTTAATTCCTTCTGTCTAGCAGCTCTTGTTGTTATACCGGAAGCTCATGCTTCACGTACGAAGCTAGTCGGTAAGGCGTCATCTAGTCACTGGTGCCGCTTCTGGCACGAGGCTCATCTTAAACCTCTCTTGTCGCTGCGGAGGGGCGTTCCTGGCAAGTCTTCAGAAAAGGCCTCTGGAACTTCTTCCATAACGGGGATGTTCTCAGGCTCTATACTTGGATATCCAATCCATGCTGACTATCATATTATGACTTCTCAAGTCAATGGTAACAGAAGGTTCCGGCCTTTTGAGTCCCTAAATACAATCCTTAATTGCTTCGTCTGCTTAAACTAGCCTTCTATGTGCCCATTTCTAAAGAATACGGGACGTCTATTTTACTCGAAACTAGGCCAAGCAGTTTCTTAAGTTCTAAGCATGCAAGGTTAAAGTTGATGCCAGTATAAATAAAAAATAGATGCATAAGGTTGGTTAATAGGGAACGTACCCGTAACCGCATCTGGATCCTGGCGTGCTTCACGAGTTTCAATCATGAAAACCCTTCCTTGCTTGTTTCTTCCTAGGACAATCTTTCCTAAAGTGCCCTGCTTCACCACATCTGTAGTAACCTGGTACTCTCTTATCTCTTCCATCTGGGTCCTTTGCCCAACAGGCGTCCTTGCTGTGCCCTTCTTTTCCACACTTTCCGCACTTAGGCCTCAGACATTGACCTTCATGGTGAAAATTGCATTCCCCGCACCTTGGCTTAGTCCCCGAGTAAATCTTACTACCAGCCTTATTAGTGTCTCCATAAGCTTTCCTGCCACGCGGCGAGTTCACTTCCTTTCTTTTGTTTGCTTTAGAGCTTCCATAGCTGACTTGGGTGCCCATCTTTAGGTTTGGAGACTTCCTTTTCTTGTTGCCTAATGACTCCACATGAGTCTCTTTCTTGTTATCCTCTGATTCCGAAAATTTTCCCATGTGTAGAGCTTCTTCAGTAAGAGTGACACTCAGATCGATAGCCTCTGCGATGGTAGAGGGCTTTGAGGAAGTAACCATGCTCCTGATCTGAGGTGCAAGTCCCCAAATGAATCGTTCAACCCTCTTGAATTCCGGCTTGACTAAATAGGGGACGACCCTAGACAAGTCGTGAAATCGCTGGACATATTCAGGAATCTTCGGCCCGTCCATTTTCAAATCCAGAACTCCACCTCGAGCTTCTGGATTTCGGCCCTAGAATAGTATTTCTTTTCCATCATTTCCTTGAGATCGTCCCAGCTCAGTGCATAAGCAGCATCTGCACCAAAGGTTTGAACCTGAAGGTTCCACCAGGAGAGTGCACCATCTAAAAATAACCCTGAGATGAAGGTAACGCTGCTGGGGTGAACAGTTACTCATTCTTAGAACGGAGTCAGAATTTTCTGCCCAACGAACAAATGCAACGACACCTCCTGTGCCATCAAAATTTAATGGCTTGCAGTCCAGGAATTGTTTATAGGTGCAGCCAGTTGTAGGGTTATTTCCGGGAGTGCCACCGTTGTGTTCGGAGCGGAAGGCTTCATGTCGTGCAATTGCCTGAAAGATGCGTTCTTGAAGTTCAGCTTCTATTCTTGGTAACGTATTGGTGTTTGTGTCTCGTCTTGGCGGCATTCTTTTCTGTTAAAAATATGGGATGGATTAGACAACATTTAATTGTCTATGAGGTACATAGCACCATAAGTAAACAGGTAATCACCCAATATCACATGTATATATAATCATCATTGTATGAGCGAGGAAACAATTACTGAGCCTTCACATAGGCTTGGTGACTTGGATTATTGTTTGTAATAATGTATTCGAGGCTACATCGCCTTGGTCATACAAGTTTCATAAAGTGGTAAAGTGTAACGTCACTGAATCTTTCTGAATGTTATTCCTCCTCTCTTGCTTAAATATCGTTCCTCAAACGTCTCGTACACGGGTAGTCACGAAGTAGGCAAGACAGGTTTCCTACTTTATAAAGTGCTAAAGCACCGATCTAGATATTGTTCTACCATTTGAAGGTTTGAACCCTAGAGTTTATTTTTATGTAGTGATCGTTAGCTTGGCCCGCAGAGTCCACCAGGATTTCCATGCATTACAAGTCGTTATTACGTGGGCCCCCGTAATAATAAATTGTCTTGCACAGCTACCCCAATTTTCTCTCGTCCAAGCAGATGATCAATCAAGGAGGGGACACTACTGTCCTTATACCTCTGTCATGGGAAGGACCATTGCGGAGGTCCACGCGCTAATACTCGTTATCGTTACACGCGTATAGGCACGATGATAGGAATAAAGAGAATTCCTAGTAGTTGGAGGGCACCCTTGAGATGAATACTTCATCTTCCTTTTCTGGTCAAGTGTGTCGTCAATCTCGCTTCACAAAGCCGCAGGGATCTTGTCCCGTTGATTAAGAATTCGTTCAAGGTTGCCGCCTCTACCTCGTCATCATCACCGTAGTCAGGCACCTTCACAATCGAGAGGGAAGAGCAGCCATCTCCTACGGAAGCAAGCTCAGAATCTTGTCTGGTAATCACTCTAGCCATGAGCTTTACCAAGTATGCGAGGTCGATAGCTTCATCGTGCAAGTTACGTACAGTAATAGGAGTCGGAGTCAAAAGTATCTTATTCACGTCAATAATCATTCTGTACACTTATTTGTATGTATTCACATCAATATTTATTCCGTACACTTATTCGTATGTATGTATCAATAAACAAATATGTTACTTAGCATATACAGGCATTTCGATGCATCATATTTCATATAACTCTCGTTCTGGGGGGGGTCATTTTTCTAGTTGTCGATTCATGACAAAAACACTACTCGGCACTAGTTATCACCAAGAGTGTATTTTATCTTTGGCAAGTCTAACTCGTGTAGACTATGCCTTAATTGGCACCTTATCTTGAGGGTATTCCCTACTAATGTCCTTGCCTTGTCTCTTTTTGAAAAGTGTTTGACTCGTGGATCTTGACGCTTATGTGAATGCAATGAAAACCTTTTTGTAAAATGTTTTCGTGAGAGAACTCTAGTGATTGTAGTCTAGACTCGAGAAGGAATCCTAGTTCACCACAATCGAAACTCTGATACCAAACTGTCACACCCTGTCTTTTGCGGAAGCGTATGATGTATGACTGGTTTAATATCATTGCATTCAATCGTAATAAACAACTACATGATCAAAACGGCGTTCATCCATTCATAAAATTTGAGTATTTCAAACACTTTTTAATTTAAGTTTTAAAACACAACCTTCGTCTAGGTTACAATTCAACAAATGTGGGTGACATCTAAACTTGAAGTCTACTTCTAGTTACGACACTCGCGTCCAAGATCCATCCTGTCACATGAAATACATGTAATTTTGGAAAACATCAACAAAAAGTTGAGCGAGTTCATGCGTCTTGTTTGTGTAATGTAATTCTTGTAAATCTTTGAGAGACTCCTTTGTAAACAGGTATGAAAAGCGTGTATGAACATGAATGTTTTACAAGGATTTTAAGGCATGTGAGGACATAGGGAGCACTTGTAATGGCTCATAGGGAGCACTCGTAATGGCTCATATGGAGCACTCGTAATGGCTCATAGGTAGCACTCGTAATGGCTCATACCCTTGTCGATTTTCCTCGACTGTGCCGATTAACCTTGACTGTGTCAATTTACCTTAACTGTGTCGATTACCCTCGACTGTGTCGATTGCCCTCGACTGTGTCGATTAACCTCGACTGGGACTCCAAAGCACTACTTGGTACTAGTTGTGACGATGAGTGGGGTTCGGCCGTACCCGTTAGATCTAACCCCCGTCCCTAATTAAGTATTAATGGCATTTCTGTATTTAGTCTATGCTCTCCCTAATTAAGTATTAATGGCATTTCTGTATTTAGTCTATGCTCACATGATCTAGTATTTCATAGGCATTTCATACCGTTCAAGTATTCGTAACATGTATTTCACCCCCGAGAGTTATAAAACCAAAATCAGTTAAAGAAAAGGGGGAGCATGAACTCACTGTTTTGCGTCTTTAGTACTCGTAACTCAAATCTCGTCAGCAAATACGACTACCTACAATGTGCTAGGGTCTATTAGACGAGCGGGTCGTGCCTTGCCTTAGTATTCATGTTTTGAGTTACGTTTTCTTTATGTCTTTACATCATCCAGAGTTACAATACTTTTCAAGTATTTGTTTTCGTGTTTCCTTCCCAAGGATGGGAGTATTTCACACTTGTATTCTAGTATTCTTGTATTTGTAGTTTCTAAAATAATATATTTTAACTTAGAAAGTATACGTAGACTTGTTTTGTCCAAATAAAATAATGTATCATCAAGAAAATATATATTTTTCTTCAAAAATCGTATATCTTCTAAATATTCTAAGAAAATATATTTTTACTTCCAAAAGTATTATATTTCCTCTTTGTTGAAAATATGATATAATTTGTAATAATAAAAATCATACTTTCGTTTCTTTTGTATCCAAAATAATATTTACCAAAAATATATTGTAACGGTACTTCTCGGAATATTTCGTAAGTTACGTTATTGCGTTCGGTTTCACGATATCAAGTGTGTAACTTAAATATTTCATTCCATGTAATTTTTGGTATTATTTTGGTGTTGTAAATTCTTGGTATTTGTGAGTTATATTATTTTAAATCCTAAAATAATACAACTACTTCACATAATCACACACAATGTCTTTAATGTAAATATATATAAATACATATTTACCCATCTTTATTTGTAAAAACCAACCTCCAATACTTGTATTTTTGTTACAAAAATCTATGGCAAAGTTTATAAGGAAAATCATAGTTAAAAATACACTTGTAATCACTTGTTTAGAAAATGTTTTCTAAGTGTTGGTATTTTTAGGAAATTTTGCCATAGTTTCCTTTGTAAATGGAGGTGTCCATGCTATTTAGCATATCATTTTCTTTTCAAAAATCATCCAATCAATCAACAACAAATCACTAACCATTTTATACTTACCAAATGTAAAAACAATACACTTCTCATAGTAACATGAACTTGATTTTTCATAAAAACGTGTAGTAACTTGGTAAGGTGTTTAGTGGGTTTAGTTACCCTCCAAAGTGTGTTTACTTCTTTTAAAATCTTATTCTTGAAAAGATTTGGTGTTTACAACTTGTAAACATAATTTACAAAAATGTTTATCCATAACATCTTCTTGTTTCTCTAGTGTTTATTTACTTGTCTTTCCACTAAAAACAGTGTAGGTTTAATAAAAACCATGATCCTTCAAGAATCATCTTTTTAAAGTTGGTTCCTTTAGAAAAATCATTCACAAGTCTTGGATTTACAAGTTTACTAGTTCACTTTATTTGTCATTTTGCAAGAAATCATTTTACTTTCAAGTTCATGTTTAATCTAGAAGATGGTTATTTCATGTAAACACATAATCATCTCCTAACTTGCTAAATCATGTTTTTAATCATAATCTAGCAAGTTCCATGTAATGATCAACATCAATATCTCTAGTAATCATCAAGCAAACATCAACATATTCAAAACAACATCACACTAACAACTTTTCATCATATTTCATCATATGTAAGCTTATGTTTTATGATTCAAGTTTATGTTCTTTAGTGTTCTTGTATAAATCATCAAACTATAACTTTTATCCACTAACAATATGAAGTAAACAAGGATCAAAGAAGTCTTGCAACTAGCTTAAAGCTAGGGAAGAACAATGATGAATATGGAGTGGATAAAAGCAAACGGGTGAGGTCCTTTAATTTCCAAAAGCTCCAAGCTTCCTAACTTAGTTCCTTTCTCCTCTAGTTCACCTTGGAATACATGAAGGATGGTTGAAAATGGAGGTGATGTGGTGGTGTGTTGTGGCCGTGAGGAAGAAGAGAGGACAAGGAAGAGGTGTGTTGGTGATTAGTGTGATGGATCATATAATTTATAAACCATTTAAAGGTATTGTACAATGTGTTATGTGTTTGTGAAGTACACAACATAATCTACTCAAATCCAAGGAGAGATCATAAGAGATTTAGGAAGATTGTGAAAATCTTGAGGTGGGGCCACACCCCTTGGGCCGTAAATAGGAGAAGGGGGGGTAATTGTAAAGTTAATTGGTAAAAGGTAATTTAGTGGAAGTTAAGATGTAAAAATCTAGTGTTTATATGTTTCTTGCATTATGTAGTGTGTTAAAGTGTTCGGGAGCCATAACTAGCTCAGAAAAAGTAAAACAATGCTTCTAGCAATATTTTGGTGTTCCAGGTAATGTCCGGTTGTTCGATTAGATACCGGTTCGTTAAAGTGTCTAGTTATTCCGTATAGTGTCCTTTATGTAACTTTTTGTGACACTTTTAATTCCCGACACTTAGGTAAGCATACAGGTCCATTTTTTCATATTTTTGCACATTACTTGCTTGTTAAAAAACTGATTTTTGCTGAATTATGCAGAATTTTGCACTTTATGTGGGTTTTAGGCACTTTCCGGCACTTTATCTATCACTTAGGCATGCAGTTTTGAGGTCCTTACTTCCCTACACACTATACTAGTGTATCACTTGGTTTCTGGCTCATACTGGACCTCAAAATATTGTCTGCCTATGTACTGAACATCGTCAGTATTTTTTTTGTTTGTCTAATAATGGTGCCAATTCTGTTCTGTGTATCATTTGAACTATCTCGTGTTGCATGTAGCAACGAATAAAGTCTTGTAATGTGAAATGCCATTGTATGTATATAACAGTAATCAGAAATTCATTTGTCTTGTAAACTAGATCATGCACAGTTATTAAAGCACAGATTACTGTTCATTTAGTGTATGGAATGTACGTTGAGGCCATTAAAGAAGCAAGTTTTGAAGGACATGTTGGGTATCTTCGAGCGTTATTTGCTAACCTGCTTTTGTCAAATACACTATCTCGGCCAGAATTTGTTTGGGTGAATACGTGGAAATACTTAGCTGATGATATTGTTTATAGACGTAAAAAAGAAACAAATATTTCAGGTTCTGATCTATCTTTTTTATTTCACATACTACATTTTGATTTTTTATTTAATAATGTTAATTTTTTTATTTGCTAGGTTTAGTGCTTCCTGAATATCAGATTAAGAACCTTACTTTGTTGAAAATTGAAAACTATTTAATTTCCAATGGTTCATCATTACGAAGGTTTGTCACTATGCCGTACCCTGATGACGATTCCTTACGTGATGCTTCCAATCGTCTGATCAATGAAGAGCTGTCACATGACCTAGATGAAGTACAAGCTGAGTTTAACAGGTTGCATCAATCTCTTACAGATGAACAACGAGTGGTTTTTGACGAAATAATGGAAGCAGTTGTAGGGCGTAAAGGAGGCCTTTTTTTTTCTATGGTTACGGTGGAACTGGAAAAACCTTTTTATGGAAGACTTTGGCTTAAGCTATTCAATGTAGAAATGGAATAGTTTTAAATGTGGCTTCAAGTTGTATTGCTTCGTTATTACTTTCCCGTGGAAGGACAGCTCATTCTCGGTTCCATATTCCCATTAATCTAACAGAAGATTCAATGTGCAATATTAAGCCAAACAGTGATATTGTGAGGTTATTAAAGGAAACCCAATTAATCATATGGGACGAAGCACCGATGGTACACAAACATGCCTTTGAAGCTTTAGATAGGACAATGACCGACGTATTTTCGGAAGGTAGGAGTATTCGTTCGGATATTCCTTTTGGAGGTAAAGTTATTGTATTTGGTGGTGACTTTAGACAAATACTACATGTTATTCCCAATGGTACTAGACAAGAA
Source organism: Helianthus annuus (assembly GCF_002127325.2). Lineage (NCBI taxonomy): Eukaryota > Viridiplantae > Streptophyta > Magnoliopsida > Asterales > Asteraceae > Helianthus > Helianthus annuus. Next base: position 64,751,871 of record NC_035440.2, on the reverse strand, counting down.
ATTGTTAGTGCATCTTTAAGCTCTTCATACATATGGTCAAAATGCAGACTCTTACGGCTGACTAAAAACATGCGTCTAACTATTGGAGCTGAAAGTTCAAATATGGAGTCTATTAGAGAATTTGCAAAATGGCTTATTGATATTGGTGAAGGAAACATTGGAGATGATAATGATGGTGACGCCATTATAAAGATACCAGATGATTTACTAATCACCGATTTTTGTGACCCGATACAAAGTTTAATTGACTTTGTATATCCTTCAATTATTGAACAATTTAGGATTCCTGAATTTTTTTCCGAGCGAGCAATTCTAGCACCCAAAAATGAGGTAGTTCATGAAATTAATGATCGATTGCTTTCGTTATTTCCTGGTGATGCGAAAGAGTATCTGAGTTCTGATAGTATATGTCAAACTGAACAAATTCTTGATTCTTTTCAAGAAAGCTTATACTCAACAGAAAATTTGAATGCTCTTAAGATTTCTGGCTTGCCTAATCACATATTAGTTCTTAAAGTTGGTGTTCCTGTGATGCTTCTTCGAAACATTGATCAACATAAAGGGTTATGTAACAGTACAAGGCTTCAAATTACTTTTCTTGGTAAACGAGTTATAGAAGCTGAAGTTATATCTGGTGGTAAAATTGGCACGAGAGTTTTTATTCCAAGGATTAATATGATCCCGTCTGACAAAAAAAAAAATACCTTTTCAATTTCAACGAAGACAATTTCCTTTATCAGTTTGTTTTGCCATGACAATTAACAAGAGTCAAGGACAATCGTTATCAAAGGTTGGTCTTTATTTGAAAGATCCTGTCTTCACTCATGGTCAGTTGTATGTTGCATTATCAAGGGTCAAGACTAGAGAAGGCGTTAAAATACTAATATTCGACGCTGATGGAAAACCAACAAATAAGACTTCTAATGTTGTTTACAAAGAAGTTTTTACTAGCTTTTAATCATTGTTTTTTCTGAGTTTTAACTTCCACCGTTCTAAGTATAGTTGTATATATATTTTACTAGTTACTATTTTGTTTAAATTTTATTTGGTTTAAATTTTATAAACTCTATTGTGTTTTGCATCTCAGAACAATGTGTGATATATTTATTTATAAGTAATTTACAACGCAGGCAATTCTAAAGATCCCTGTGTTCACTATCAATATGGAAGAAAATTATACCGGATTTGGACTGCATAAGAGGCTACGAACTTATCAATTTCAAACCTACACCAGCCAAAAATATGTTTCATCAAAGTCAAACCACTGTTTGACCAATGTCAAACCACAGTTTGACCAACGTCAAACAACTGTTTGTAAAAATATGATTCTTAGTGGTTTGAAAGTCTGTTTTACCAAAGTTAAAACACTGTTTGAGCAATGTTAAAACAATGTTTAACCAAAGTCAAACTACTTATGTTAAAAGCTAATTACAATAGATAAAACACTGTTTGAGCAATGTTAAAACACTATTTGACCAAAGTCTGTTTGACCAAAGTCAAACTACTTTTGTTAAAGCTACTTATAATAGAAAAACACTGTTTCAGCAATGTTAAAACGTTGTTTGACCAAAGTCAAACTACTTATGTTATAAGGTACTTATAATAGATAAAACTAGATTTTCACCCGGCATTGCTTCTCGAGCTCATGAAGCTTACTTATGTTAAAAGCTAATTATGATTAATACATAATTTAGAGCATTGAAAGAATATGATATGTTAATGGCTTTGCTATAAGAAAAATTATTTTTCTTTGTTAATTTGAATACCAAATCAATTCAACTAATCATCTACTTTACTCTTGTATCTCAATGTAAATGTAAATAACAAATTCAATAAGGGGTGTATGTGTAAATATTTTTCATCAGTTGAAAATATGGGAAGAGAAAAACACAACCGTCATTATTTCTTCATCATCATTACACATCAAACATCTATCATCTCTTCTACACATCAAATATCTATCATCTCTTCTAGGGTTTCAATTTTCTTATTCTCCGTCTTCTGCACTTCAATCACCTGAGGTTTTATTATTTTTTCTTCAGCAACTGGTATGTACATTCATATTGTAATGAACTTTATATTGTTTAACCAATCTTAATTCAAATCCTATCTTGCTACTAATATGATTTTAAATGTTTATTGCTATACATTCAAGAAGGGTTTACTTAGGTGTCTGAATCATTTGTTGAGAACATGTTAAAATAGTTATTATTTGCAGAAAATTTTTAACTCATACTCTGTTTCTATGATTAATTTCACTACATACTCTGTTAATACAAAAAGTTAATGTTAATTTTCGAAGCCAACTTTTTAATTACAATCTTTAAACATCTTTACTGATTCAGGTCTTATGATGTATACTACATTTGTCAAGTTTCTTGATAACCCAGAATCTTTGAAACTGGTATGACATGTTTTTACATACATAATTTATTTTTATTGAGATATATATTTAACAGTTCTTATGGTTTATATTTTCTTACACTACTTAAAAATTATATACAGGATGTACCTATATTCTTTGCTAATCAAAAGTGGGGAGATTGTTGGCAAAAAAAATAGGTTGCGAATATATCATGAGTCTGGTAAAAAATGGGTTGTGAGGGTCAGAACAGAAAATTCAACGCCAATAATAACTGATGGTTGGGACAATGTTGTTAAAGATCTCAATTTGCCGAGGGATACTTTGTTGGGTTTCAAATCGTTAGGTGATTTTGGACTTGAACTTTCATGTTTTGTTGATAGCTTGTGTGGTGAATCTTATTTCACCTTTAATCGTTATGCAAGATTTGGTTTTACGGTATGAGTATTGATCTTAACTTCATTTCTTTTGCATCTTTAACGTGTCAACACTTATTCTCATAAGTTACATACTTCACAAATACTATTCATTATTTTTAATTTTATGCAGCTAATCGAAGACTGCTTCATTAAACAATTTTACATAAACATCCCCCCAAGTGGCAAATTTCAAATCTGTTATAAGGGTTCCTATTGGAATGTTGAGGCGTCTAAGGTTGATAACAACTTTGTATTTGCTAGCGGATGGCCGGAAATGTGCAACGATGTTGGGATACTAGAGGATGATTTGCTTGTGTTTAGTAGAATTGATGATGTTGTTTTTGAGGTAGTAGTTTATAGAGATGAGACTGAGATTTGCTTTTTGAAGAAACCCGAATCTGACGATGATAGTGTACTTGAGATATCGAAGGCTGATTATATTGAGAATGCATTCAAGGTACGTAAGTATTTAGCATTAGCAATAAAAGTTTTAATTTTTTAGCATTATATTAATTATTTTGTTAATGTTGAGCAGGACATCTATGAGGATGAAGAAGTTGTGTCTGTAGGTGAAGGTACAACCGTTACCCAGGTACTTGCTAAATTATTAAAATTATTTATTTTTAATTTAACACATATAAGAATTTAATGTTTTTACAACTATTAGTAATGCTGTTTACTGATGTTATATTTATCCAATAATGTATTATTTACAAGAACTTACCAACCAATGTCGAATGCACGTCGAAGAGACGCATGTCTTCACGATTGAACAAAACCCAAGATGTAAGTTTACCATCTTAAAGATTGTTATATTACTATTGTTATTAAAGTTACTCTATGACAACAGGTTAAGAAGAAAGGTAAAGTTACTTCTGAGAGAAAGGAGATGGTCAAGAATAGGACTAAGGGAAATGTTGCCTTACCTGTCGACACAAGTGATCATATTGGATGTTCTTCATCTGTTCATAAAGTTAAGGTATCTATAATTGCCAGTTAATTAGTATATGTTATATGAATTGTTTTTTTTTTTTTTGTGCATATATTCAACATTCCTTTAATTCACATGTATATGTTTACTTTTTCATCAAGGAGAAGAGAGTCGCCAACGTTTAGAAAAAGCTTAACCGTAGAAATAAGATTGCAAAGACTGCAAAAAAAACATTCTGGACATCTTCTCGACCCTGAGTTCTTTCATTTTGATCACAAAGGAGACTATAGGCTGGTAAACCATTTTTTATAACAAACTAATGATTTATGTTTATTTGTCTGACTATTATTTTTTTCCACACAATACATGTAGCGTCTTCCTGCTGAAGTTGCCAGACGAGCAGGTCTTTCTCTTGATCTTCATCCTTTGAAAGTTCAAAACATGGTTGGAGTTGTGGAGGTTTATGATGTTAAGTCGGAGTTAAATGGATTGAACCCACGTTATGGGTTGGACGGTTGGCGAAAGTTTATGACTGACAATAACTTGAGGTTTGGTGATATGTTGCACTTCACATACGTGTCTTCGCAACAGAAGATCGTATTAAATCAAGTTAAGTCAGTTTAACAAAGACATTTAATTATGTTCTGATATCAGATACTACAACTATGAATTTTTTGATGGTGATGTTATATGTTTTTTTTTAAATTATTAACTTGATGGTTTGTTGCTATGTATGGCTAAGATGATAAAACATTGTTATTAATACTTTATGTTTTATATATAGATGATATATGAGGTTTCTTTTTGCTAATAGTAACTGCATTTATAGGTTTATGAATTCAGAATAATGGATGGATATATATGGTTGTATTTGGCATGATGATGTTGTGTTTAATGTTGTAAAAAGCAGGGAATTGTGAGATAATAGATTGTTTTGCCCAATTAGATTATGTGTTAAATTATAGTTCTTTAAGTCATTGTTTCATTTTTTTGAATTCTATGTAATTTTGTAAAAAAGTTCAATAACAAATAGTGGTTTGAACATCTGTTTGCCTTTTGGTGAATAGTTAATGGAAACCCATGTTAGGTTGAACAGTGTTTTGAAGAGGAAAACGGTGTAAGAAGACAGTAGATCTTAGTAAGTTAAACATCTGTTCAGGCTTAAACAAATGTTTGGCCTTTAACAGATGTTTCGCCTTTTATATTAGAGGTTTGGACTTAAACAGTTGTTTGACCTTAAACAAATGTTTGGCCTTAAACAGATGTTTGACCTTAAACAGATGTTTTGCCTTAAACAGATGTTTCGCCTTCTATATCAGATATTTGGACTTAAACAGATGTTTGACCTTAAACAGATGTTTGGCCATAAACAGATGTTTGGCCTTAAACCAAACATTTGTTTAAGCTCAACATCTGTTTTACTATTGGTCAACATCTGATTGACTTTTGGTCAACATCTGTTTGAAATTTGGTCAACATTTTATTTTGTAAAGAAGTACAAAAACAAAGATTTTTACAAAATCCCAAATCACCCTATCATGTAAGTGCATTGAAGTAAAAATGGAAATGATATTATTCATGTGGTCCTGTTGTGCTTTTGTTTGTCCTCTAATATGACTTCATGATCTAATCCGGTGATTTGAAGACATTGTTGTTGAATCGAATGAGATGGTTGATGTAATGTGGTCGTATTAATAACAAATAGTAATTAATATAACTAAGTTTCCCGAGCCCGGGAAGCAATCTCGGGTAAAAACCTTGTGTAATTATACGAAAAGTATGTAAAGTTGAGTTTGAGCCTTTCAGCTGACATATGAGATTCCCTTTTACGTTAAAAAAACGATTGTTAGCAGACAACGAAAAATAATGAAACATTTATTTTTAGAGATAATTTCATACATCCTACTCAAAATTTGGTATAACTAGGGTTAAGACCCGCCCGCGTTGCGGCGCGGGTACATCGTAAATATTGAATGGATTAGTCCAAACGTTATATGATGCATTAACCATATGAAAACACATATTTCGACGTATCCAGTTGAACTCAGTGTAACCTGTATAAGCATTGTGATTGGATCAAACGTAAAGTAAATGGAATTCATATCGAACAATCATAACGTATCATATGTGACCCAACTCATACACAGAAAACGTAACAGGTATGAAGGAAAATATGCACATGTAATCGAAAGGGATTAATTAGAGCTTTCGAAAAAAAGGGAGAAAAAAAACCATAATTTGACTCCACTCGGTTCGAAACAAACTTTACGAAACATACATAAAATAAACACGAAAACATATTATATTTGAACTAAATCATTTCCCAAAAAAGTTTACCTCAAAACGTAGAACAACTTGAATTTATACCAAAACGTACGTAAAAATATGCACGTAAAAATGGTTTTCTTTAAACGAAAACGTATTATATTTGACCTGACTCGTCTATAAAAAAGTTTACGTCGGAATATAGAACAAATCATATTTATACATACCGGTACATAAAATATGCACACAAAAATTAGTTTTTAAGTAAAGGAAGAATAGGGGTAAACCGAAAGAAAATATTAGTAAAAAATTTAATCGGTTAAAAACATTCGTAAAACCGTGCCAAGTAGTACCAATGCCACAACGACATCGACTCTCAACATCGTAAAAATAAAATAAATAAAATGGTAAAAATTACACAGAACGAAAAGTAGACTAAAATCGTTGAACCATGCACACCCGTTACAGTGTCTTAATGCGAAGAAATTAAGCAGAAACGTAAAATGTAGAAAATAATAACTTAGTTTATATACGACCCGCCCGTTGCGACGAACTTTACAAAAGGGGAAAAATGAACGCGTTGCGACGGGTCTGTCAAATATGAAAAAAATAGAGCAAAAACGTTGAACCTCACATGCACGCTACGACATGTTAACTCGCAAAATTTAGAACGAAACGTAAAACGAAAAACTTGCAAAAGATAAAAAGTATGGGGGACCAAAGTTGTAAATAACAAAGTGTTGTGTTAAATTATAAAAGATGGAAAACTTAGAGTTAAAAGTAAAAAAAAAAGGGGGTTAAAATGTAAAAGATAAAACTTTTGGATTGAAAGTGGAAAATTAAGTTTTTTTTTTTTAAAAAACTCCCCAAGCACAAGTTACAAGTGCTAATGCATCAAAAACTTCCTAATTTATATATGGAATAATAATATCATATTCACCTAATAAAAATCATCAAAACAAAATATATTATTTTGTATATTTAGGAACTTCATACCTTTCACCTAAATCTTTCATAATGGTATAAGAGTTTGATGCAAGACGAAAGAGAAGCGTATATAGTTGTATTACAAATAATATTCAATAAAACCGAGAATTTAGACATTTAATATTTCGAATGGAGTACCTTTAGTATTAGCTTTTTATTAAATAATAATATTATATAAGCATAACGTGCTTGTCGGCAGGGCCGGCTCAAGGGGGAGTGAAATAAAGCAAGAGTTTTAGGCCTCCATTTTCCTAGGCCTCAAGTTCTAAGAAAATATATTATATTTTGGTAATTTTGGCTTTGAAATTGTTAACATTGAGGTTTGTGATCTATAATTATGCGTATACAAAGATGATATATGAATAATAGATTCATAGCAATTTTTTTCGTTTATAAAAAGGGCCCCAATTTTGCATTCCGCTTTGGGCCTAGAAAAAATTAAAAATTTTTGAGCCGGCCCTGCTTGTCGGGGAACACAGGAATTTGAATATATACTTATCACACATGAAATGTGTGAAAATGGTTGATTAATATAGTCTAGTGAAAAGGCTAATGTGAACATGAGATAGGAGTATCTTATAAGTTATAAAGTGAGATTTGGTTTTTGATAGGTTGACTATTGAGTTGTGATAGCATATCCTTTTATTCCCAGAATCTCACTGGCATGATTTTTGTATAGGCATGCCACTCTTTAATTCACACTTTTGCTTTTAATCTCACACATCATTTCACGTCATCAAATGCTCGTTTAGCATATATGCAAACGGCTGTTAGAAGGCTATGTTGTAAGAATTACACCTCTTCATCATCAATTGAACATTGAGTTGGATGAAATATCTTTTTCACTCAAAAATCATTAGTGGCCCGCCTCCATTTGTTAGCAAATGGATGGGTAGTGAGGGGAGTGAGGGTGGTCACTAGTGATAGAATTCTATCACTCACAAGCACCCAATCAAGTTCCGTCATGTCATCAACTATTTTTCCATTAATCACAACCTTTTTTGGTGGCAATGGTCATCACTCACAAAACCCAACAATAAACCCCCACACCCCCTCACATCCATTTATCACGCTAACTCCATAACGCGTTGAAATTATCACGGAAATGGTTCTATCACGCGTTGAACTTGTATGTGGCGGTGGGACTTTGTTGAATTCCACGCATTATACCATCACTATCACGGAGAACTGGGCACCGCCCCAGTCCCCTTATGGCGAAGCTTGAGATTTCCGACCGGATGGTCGAAAACGTATAAACCAAAAATTTCTATAAAACCGGGGGTCAAAAACATATATACCAAAAAATTTCTATACAAAACTACATGCTCTCCACTACTGAGCGAAAAGTTCGAGAGATCGACCGTCCCCTCCCGCCCCCACAAAGCTACGCCCTTCATACAAATAGTTTTAGTTTCGACTTTCGAGTAACATTTTTATAATATCAAATTGCAACATAAACATGCATTATGAGTTGTACAATGTGCAGATTTGGGAGTTCTTTTGTTTTATTGGGCTAGGTGTGAGGTGAGTACCTATTGCGTTCGTTGCAATGCGTGAATTTCTTTTGTTTTATTGGGCTAGGTGTGAGGTGAGTACCTATTGCGTTCGTTGCAATGCGTGAATCCTAGATCGAGTTAGTTATTATTTTCAACGTTTAACGTTTATGGCTAATTTCTTCGAATTAACACGTCGCAACGGGCGTGCGTGGTTCAACGATTTCACGTCTGTTTATTGTTCGGTGATATTTTTTTACTTTTTTTATTTTATTTTTACGAGTTCTTCTAATGTTGGTGGTCGTTGTCAGTGGTGTGGCATTAGTGCTACTTGTCACGATTTTTAGAACGTATTTAACCTATTAAGTTATTACTAATAATTTGTTTCGAGTTTACCACTATACCCCTTTGGTTGACATTATGGTATTTTATGACTTTTTACACTTTGTAGGAAAAATGAACTTTGTAACCAACTCCCACCCTATATTATATATAGATTACGATGAACCTGTCAAACAGGAAAAAATAGACGCGGGTTCATCGTGACGCGCGAGTCCTAGATCAAATTAGTTATTTTATTCTATGTTTTACGTTTCGTTTTAATTTCTTCGCATTAACACGCCGCAACTTCAGTGTCGTTTGTCGCTAGCAGTAGTGTGGCATTAGTGCTCACCCCTGCCGCAACGCGGGGTGCTTAATACTACTTGTATAATATTTTGAACAATTCTATAAAATAATAAAATAAAAGACTTTGTTCAAGTCTTTTAGCATGAGATGATTTAGTGCATATATAATCTGTTTTTATGATTCATTTGTTTCTTAGTTCCAAAGTGTATATTATCATTATTAAATTTTGACTATTGGATCCGATCAACAAAATTCTTTTTCAATAATTTGAATAACAGAAAAAAATAGTGACAACGGGCAGACCATTCACAATGTAACCCTTATATGTTTGTTAGTGTGTCAGTTAATTACAAAGAATGGTTATGAGTGAAGAAGAGGTAATGTTATTGTTTATCCGTAACTATACGGAAAACACTCTTCACTCTTATAATTTTTTTAATATTTTTTAAAGCGGTTGTAAGTAGATGATAGAAAAAATAGTGATAAATGTATAAAATAATATTATTTAATTAAAAAATTTAAAAAATAATAAACTCTAGTGTAATTATATGAATTATATAAATAAAAAATTCCAATAAGAATGCTCTAAACAAGGTTGCAGGATCAGACACACACCTTACCGAAAAATATTATTATATCCTTCCATCTCTTAATATTTTCAAATCAAATAATTCCAAATTCAACCACAAAATTTTAGATTCAACAAAATCACAATCTTTGAAATCTGTAATTTATTAAACATGAAAGAAGATGGGAAAAACTTGTTCCAACCAACATACTCTTGTATGTTTACAATATGTACCCAGTGATGATTCTCTGACTTATTCACCATAAAAACACTCATCAAAATTCACTCTTTTATTTTGATTTACAGGGTCGATGAAAATCAACACACGGTAAAAAAAAATTAAAAAAAAAAAAAAAAAAAAAAAAAAAAACTAAGGTTGTTTCCATGCTCAACAAGACGTTCTTCTCAGGCTAGATCCTCCATTGATCGAGTTTCACCTCCACTTACCACCCACGGATGTCCTACAATTATTTAGAAACAACAACCTTAGAATCTTATACATCTACAAAACCATAACTAAATATAGAATTTCAAAATCCCCAGATTTGAAGACTTACTTAAAACTTGCTCAGCAGATAGTCGTCGAGATACATCCTTAGACAGCATCTTCCTCAACAAATCTTTCGCTTCCGGAGAAACAGACCTAAAAATCTTCGTAGGAAACCGTAAATTCCCTCGCAAAACCGCTTCAAACGTCTCCGCTGGCGTTTCTCCATAAAACGGAGGAACTCCAGCCAACATTATATATAAAATAACACCCGCACTCCATATATCAACCTTCTCGTTATACTCTCTACCAGACAAAATCTCGGGCGCAACATAATACGGCGTACCGACAACTCCAGTCATCATCCCTCCCTCATTCATCCCAAACCACTCCGCGGATCCAAAGTCCGCCAGCTTCAACCTCCCTCTCGAATCGAACAAAACATTATCCGGCTTGATATCGCGATGCGCAATGCCTAACCGATGACAATAACTGATAGATAACATCAACTGAGAAAACACGGAGCACGCTTCCTGCTCCGAGAAAACTCCAGCGTGGTTCGAGATGCGGTCGAAGAGATCCGGAGACTCGCAGAGGTCCATAACTATATGAACATAATCATCGTTCTCGTATAGACCGTGAATTTGAATTATGTTTGGGCTTCGGTTTAGTAGTTGAAGAATTTTGGGTTCTTTATCGATGCACTCACGGTCGGTGGGATCGGATAAGAGGCGTTTGTCGATGGATTTGCAGGCGAAGGAGTCGCCGGAGATGGTGGAGAAGCAGCGGTAGACGACGCCGAAGCGACCGCGGCCGAGTTCTTCGCAGATTTGGAAGTCTTTGGTCAAGCTATCGCACATGATAAGTTGTTGTTAGTCAAGCTGGTTTACCAGAGATAGGCGTGAAGAGGGGGTTTTGTAGGAGTTAAATGGGCCCACGTCAGATGGGATATTCCACTTCGAGAAGGATTCCATGTCTTCAAAGTATGAAAAGGCTAGCGGTTTTCGGAAAATTTTGTATATCAAAGTAAATTAAATAAATGAGGGAAAACATCAAATAAAAAGTTTATTTTAGCTACGAAGTGTAGAAAGCAATAAGATTAGGACATGTGGCAACATTTAAAATAAAGAAAAAGAGTATTTTAGTGAATCCAACTCATTCTTCTTCCTTTTTCAAAACCCAGTAACTTCAAAACCCACCATTTTCAAAACTCACCATCTTCAACCATTTCTTCACTTTCTATCTCAATAATCACTACATTATAGTGCGATTTTCGTCACCAATCAATGATTCAAACACCCGATCAACGTGTTCTGCAGTTTTTTTTGAAGAAAACGCAGTTTAATTTCATAAAAAATCTCGTTTTTTTTTGTGACTTTGGAGATAATCACTCGATTCGTTCGATTCGAGCGCTGATAAGTGTTTCAATCATTCAAAATTCGTCAATTGTTAAAGAAATCATTTCGATCCATGTAAGAAATTCTTTAATTTCATTTTTACGATTTGGGTTTTTAATTTAGTAATTGCGTTTTACGATCATGGCGGGGTCCGGGGGCAGCGCCCCTGGTAGCTGTGTCCCAGGGGCGGCAGCCCCTGGCGGGGTCCAAGGGGTAGAGCCCCTTGCTGGGGTTGAGCTGTAATAAAAATACATCAGAAAAAATTATTTTTCAGAAATTGGCTCATTTCGAAGACAGTAATTCGTAGACAATTCAGACAGTTCACAGTCACAGACAGTTCCCAGACAGTTTTATGTGTCCATTGCGTTTTAGAAATAAGAGAGTTTTATGTGTTTTCTGGCTACTGCATTTTAGAAAAAAAAAACATTTTTAAGTATTTTTAGTCATTGCGTTATAGGTAAAACACATTTTTGAAGTGTTTTTAGTCATTGCATTTTAGGTAAAACACATTTTTTAGGTGTTTTCAGTCCATTGCGTTTTAGAATGAGTCATTTTTAAGTGTTTTCTGGCCATTACGTTTTACACATAAGACATTTGTGTGTGTTTTTGGTGCATTGCGTTTTAGGTAAAACACTTTTTTATGTGTTTTAAGTCCATTGCGTTTTAGAAAACAAACATTTTAAGTGTTTTCTGCCCATTGCGTTTTACAAATAAAACATTTCTTTGTGTTTTAGTGCATTGCGTTTTAGGTAAAACACTTTTTATGTGTTTTTGGTGCATTGCGTTTTAGGTAAAACACATTTTTATGTGTTTTTAGTTCATTGCGTTTTAGAAAGTACATTTTCTTTTGAGTTTTTAGGCTATTGCGTTTTAGAAATAAGACATTTCTTTGTGTTTTCTGGTCATTGCGTTCTACAAATAAGTCATTTCTTTGTGTTTTTTGGTGCATTGCGTTTTAGAAAAATGTCATTTTTAGGTTTTTTTTTCATTGCGTTTTACGCAACTGGGGGTTTTTCTATTGCGTTTTACGCAACTGGGTTTTAATTTTTTTTTAAATATAGCAATAGTATACTCGTTTTAAAGATAAAAAACGCTCGTTTTTTTAGTGCAATTTTTATAAAAAAATAATGTCGTATGAAAGAGTTATTAACGTTTAAAAAATGGGAGGAATTGGAGGAGAGAGAAACTATTGGCTTAGATTGACTAGAGTGCCCCTAAACAAACTCACGCATCTGTTTTCTTCCCTTCAATCTCCATCATTTAATCTTAACCCTTGATTAACTAAATGGATGGTTAAGATCACTTTCAAGTCTTCCTAACCAAATAAACTTTTTATTGTATCACCACCAAAATAAATGAAATAAAGGAGATGACCTCTAGGGAAATTTGTTAGTTACATCTAATAACGGCAATTTTTTTAAAAAAGCTAGTGGGAAACTAGCAAACACACATAACCTATAGGAGATTTGTTAGTTACATCTAATAACTTAAAAAAAAAATATGTAGGTTTGGATTAATGTTTAGTTTATTTAAGTAAAATGAATAGGGAAATATTTTTAATTTTTAAACATATACATTTACCATGGCAGGGAATAGTGCTTTCCTGCCATTGGTTAAAATGGGCGGCTGCCCCTCTTCTATTGGACCAACCATTTTATTATTTTATATTTATTTTAAAATTGCGGTTTTGTCACCAGTTTAAAATTACGCTTTCCTCCCAACTAAAAAATATAATAACCCTTTTGCCAGCAGCACAAAATTACGATTTTTCCATCGGTTAAAAAAATTACGATTTTGCCCTCAGCTTTTTATTTTATACCTGCTTTAAAATTACGGTTTTGCCCACAGTTTAAAATTACGTCTTCGCCCCCAATTTAAAATAAAATTATGCTTTTGCCCCACAGCTCAAAATTACGAATTTTCCTTCGGTGCAGAATTATATTTTCACCCTCACTTTAAATTTACTTTTTTGCCCCCACCTAAAAATAAAATGATGGTTTTCTCTACCTCAAAATTACGATTTTACCCCGGTTCAAAATTATGATTTTCCCCCTGCTCAAAATAAAAATATGACTTTACACCCAGCTAAACCAAAAATACGATTTTGCCCTCAGTAAGAAAATTACGCTTTTACCCTCAGCCAAAATTACGTTTTCGCCCCAGTTCAAAATAAAATTTTGTTTTTCCCCGGCTCAAAATTACGATTTTACACCAGTTTAAAATTACGTCTTTACCCCCAGTTCAAAATAAAATTATGCTTTTGCCCCAGCTAAAATTTACGATTTTCTCCTCGGTTCAAAATTAGGATATCACCCTCAATTCAAACTTACGTTTTTTCGCCCCCGGTGCAAAAGAAAAATGTGGTTTCCCCTAGCTGAAAATTAGGATTTTACCCTCGGGAAAAAAAAATTGATTTTCCTCCAAGTAAAAATAAAAATATGACTTTGCCCTAGCTAAAAATCGTGTCAAGGAACTGCCTAACACTCTTTTTACTTTTTCTTTCTAGCAAAACTATGGTACTGTTTTTTTAATTTATTGAGAATTTTTGGTCATCGCCCCGCAATGCGGACGGGACAACACCTAGTTTATAAACAAGTTAAGTAAAATGAACAGGGGAATATTTATATTTTTAAACAATTTAAACTTATTAAGAATTATTTAAATCTCTTTTTTTTCAGTAGATTATTGTGATAATATTATAGTTGTTTTCATTTTCTTCTCAATAAAAAAAAATAATTATATGGTTGGTCCATTTTGTATATTTATAATACAGATTTAATACTTTTGTTTTTTGGATATTACACTTTTACTCAACTAATTTTCAAAAAAAGTAACAAATTTAGGCCTCAACCATATATAGGGTTAACTTTTTCTGTTTAGTGTTTATAAAATGATTATTATATTCTTAATAAGCAAAAAAAAAAAACATTTAATATAATACAGTATATATTGTCTGTATACAGTTTGCCCATTAATATCTTAATTTATGTCATGTATATTTAAAGTGTTAAATGCACTTTCTTGTAAATTATTCATATGAATTATCATGGTTGTCAAATTCGCTAAGCACTCCCTAGTCAGTTGATTAAGGAGTTGAGAGTACTCAGTTTCGGCGTAAAGTACTCGAGAAGTACTTAGACATGTTAAATTATAAAAAAAAATAGTTTTCGGTATACATATAAAATATCATAAATTTACTAATATCTATTACAAAATACGTGAATATATATATATATGTGTGTGTATATATATATATATATATACATATATATATAGTGGAGAGTTCAAATGAGAAGAATTAAAAATTAAGAATAAAAAGAATAAAGGATACAAAGGTAATTTGAACAAATCATTTAATGAGTTTATTATTTATTTTTGCTATTCAAATTAATGAACTCTAATCATTTAATGAGCCTATCTTATAAAATAGTTGTGCACCTTACACAATAAAAACAATCCTACACATGATCTTACATTTTCAACGTTTCATTCACCATTAAAACAATATTTTGATGTAGGATACAGAATGTGTAGGACTCAAACACTTTTAAATAATTTGCGACTCATAATAAAATATGTGTAGGACACAAAATTTTCAAATAATTTTGTCACTTCTAGTAAAATATGTGTATGAGCCAATACATTAATGATGGTGAAGGAGGAATTTATGGTTGCATTAATAAAACTTGAGTAACTCTTTAAAATATTTATTAATATTCCATATCAAAATGTCTATACTACCCTTAGTAATTAAAGCATTAATTAAAAATGGACAAAAATGATATCTTGATTCACAACCATTGATTAAAAAAATATAGGGTCTAGATCAATTCATCTTTTGTTCTTTTAAGAAGATTCTTCTCAAATGAACCTCCCCCTATATATATATATATATATATATAGGGTTGGGCTATATAGAAAACCCTAAAAATTTAAGAAACCTGGGAAACTCAAAGCTCTCCACCTTTTTTTTTTTGAAAAAAATAACACATGTAATATACATGTTTTTAAGAGTTTTGGGCCAAAAAAATCAAAAAAGCGCCGAAGGGTTTTAAAAAAAAAACAAATTTCAGCAACTTTCAGCATTTTTTGTCTAACACATGTTAGTCAGTGAAGTTTCTGGAACTTGTTTATTTTTTAAAAAAAAAAGTACTCGGCGCTTTTTTGTTTTTTTTTGGCCCAAAACTCTTAAAAACATGTATATTACATGTGTTATTTTTTTTCAAAAAAAAAAAGTCGGGAGCTTTGAGTTTCCAGAGTTTTCTAAAATTTTTAGGGTTTTTTTGTCTAGCATTAGCCTGTATATATATATATATATATATAGGGTAGGGATCCTAAGAGAAGTCCACCCTATATGAGAAACTTGAGAAGCATTCTGGACCACACATTTTTCTAAGCCTTTCGTAATATACACATATGTATAGTTTAAAATTGACTATATACATATATGTATATTGAGTTATACACATATGTATATAGTCAATTTTAAACTATACATATGTGTATATTACGAAAGGCTTAGAAAAATGTGTGGTCCAGAATGCTTCTCAAGTTTCTCAACTAGCCTATCACTTCTCACATGATCCTTTTCCTATATATATATATATATATATATATATATATATATATATATATAGGCTAATGCTAGACAAAAAACCCTAAAAACTTCAGTGACTAACATGTGTTAGACAAAAAATGCTGAAAGTTGCTGAAATTTGTTTTTTTTTTTAAACTCTTCGGCGCTTTTTTGATTTTTTTGGCCCAAAACTCTTTAAAACATGTATATTACATGTGTTATTTTTTTCAAAAAAAAAAAAGGTCGGGAGCTTTGAGTTTCCCGGGTTTCTTAAATTTTTAGGGTTTTCTATATAGCCCAACCCTATATATACACACACATACATATATCGAGACAATTACATACTTATACACACATACACATATATATAGACACAAGCAAATACATTTACAAATACACATATACCTTCACAAGATTAAATAACAAAAGAATAAAGGTTTTAGTCGGAAAATGGTCAGAAATTTCCGACAACTTTCCAACCAATTTTTTTCTCTCTTTATTCTTTGTTTTTATTATCAGAATTTAGTCGGAACTTTCCTTCAAATTTTCGATGACTTTTTTTTTTGTCGGTAAACAGTAGGAATTTGGTTGTTAATATTAGGCATTTATTTTGGTCGGAACTTTGTCGGTAAGTGGTCGGAATTTCCGACTAAATTTTTTAGTCGGATATTTTGGTAGGAAATCCCAAGTTTTCTAGTAGTGATGGTGGACGAGCGGCGAGTGGAGGTGGTGGAGGTAGACCGAGGCTAGCGCAGAACTCGACGAGGCGTTGTTGGTTTTTCTCGATATTAGCCCACATTTCGTCAAGCATGTGATTTTTGAGGTCATGATGGAGGTGAATTCGGGAATGAAAGCACCAATTGATAGAAGGCGATTCGAGATGGCTAATCTCCCAAGAGACCCGTAGAGTGGGTTAAGCTCCAAACAACATAGATGAGAGAACAAGACAATAATAACTTTAATCTAATTTTTCTTCTCCTTTCAAAATGCACCGTACATGACTTTAAATATGCAAAACTAATCGAACAACTACCTAGTACAGTGAGAACATGCATGCAGTAAACAAAGGAACATGGAACATATAAAGGCAAACATGGGTGTCATGCAACTAAACGTGGGTTTGGGTTGATGATGTGTTATGCACGTATCAGTAAAGCATTTTGAACATACTATCTGTATAGCATTTTGAAAAGTCGTAATAATCTCTATACAGGGGTATTGCATCACGTTTAGGGATGAATATGTGGTACCGGGTATCGATACCGATACCGAATTTTTTGTAGCGAATTATTTTCGGTACCGAATCGGTACCTACTTTTTGGTGTTTTCGATACCGGTACCGTACCAAATATTTTCGGTACCGATACCCATATTTAGCGAATTTTGATACCGATACTTTAGATACCGGTATCGAGCTCATCCCTGATATATGGGCGTATACAATTATGAAAACACCACTATACGATTGTATAGGGGGTTTTATTAATAACGAAAAAGGTATTGCTATATTATATTATCAAAGCTGAGAGTTTTAAACACTATATTTTACATCATCATTAAATTCAACTGAGTTCAGTTTTGTGTTTTAAGGTGTAACGTTTTGTAGGTTAACTTTTTTTTCGAACGGCAAACTTTTATAAAGACAGCATACTAGTAAGATACTAGTAACCAAAGATCAAAACATACAATTAAAATGAGAAATTACACCACTGAATTCCACCTTAAAGCTTTAAAAGGGAACCTATTTTTAATCCACAAAAAACTTAGCGACTTTATATCTTCAATCACTCTTGCACCAGTTGTCTCTTTGCTTGAGAAGATTGTCTCGTTTCTCGCCTTCCAAATGCACCAACAAGCTATCATAATTAATCAAGTTTTTAATGACTTTCTAGTCAGATCGTTCCTGCGTTTCGGATATGAAGTTTCATTTGAAGTTTAGACAAAGGTGCTATTGAGATATTGGGCCCTTATGGTATCTCGTACACATTCCGACGATTGGCCAAGCGAATAAGTCAACTTCAAAGTGGATTTGTTGTGCGAAGAGTGCGTTAGGACCGTGGCCGCCTGCCTGGTGGGGGCGGCTCCTCAGTTGTGGGTAAACGGGAAACCTAACTCTACGAACCCGAGGAAAGGCTGCACAGCAGTAGTAGGAGCGTTAAGACCGGAGCTTTTTGTAGTGCTAGCAGGAATGCAAGTGAATGAATCCCATCCCCTAGCGAGTAAAGTGCTTACGTCCTTTCTTCTTTTCAAAATGACAGAACTTATGCAAATTCAAGAGATCCAGAACTGAAAAGGCATAAATAGGAGTCACATTACACCAATTTGAAATTGCTTGCTAAACATAAGAGGCCATAGAGCATCAATTAAGTGTGTTTTCATATATTGTCAGGTATTAATATCCTTTAGCTTGTTTCTCTTGCCATCAATTATGTGGCACCTGGGGAGAACCGGCAACAATCTTGATCTATCACTTCATCCTTCTGTGCATACTTGTCAAATTTCGGGACGAAATTTCTTTCAAGTTGGGGATGATATGACAATCCGAACTTTCAAGGTCGGTAACGTTCCATCTTTTGATCCTTATTTCTCGTTACCTTTCTCAATATGTTAAAAACGTTCTATTTGACACATTGGGCCGCACCTTCGCATTCGAGCCCAATACACCACTAGTCCTAATTTAATCAAGGCAGCCTACTCCTACTCCTTTTGACTTGATCTTGGCCCAATGCATTGTTCGACCCACCCCATTCCTTATGTATATCATGGTCGGCCCATTGTTTAAATGATTAGCAATAGTACAAGCCCACAAGGAAGCCTGATAGGTTGTTAATCAGGATATCTTTAAGAGTAAAACTTGTAGGATACGTCCACATATTTTGCGTATAATAAGCAAACCCTACTGCTTCCATACGTATGCGCGACAGGAGACCCCCCCCCCCCTCACACTCGAAACCTTTCCACCCTGTACCCTTGATTCTGGTAAGTATATTGAACCTTTGTTATTAATTTGTTGTTGTTCTTGTTAATGACATGTATATGATCATATGTGCTATTGTATGTCTGGGTATTAGTCATGAACACATGATAATTATTATTGTTGATAAATTGTTAATGAAACAGTGGTTTTATATGATAATAACTCTGTTCGAAATAACGAAGATGTTGATATTTGAATCTACTAATCGAGAGGTGACATATATGTTGAACTTGTTAAATGTGTTAAGTAATGACAAATATAATGGACTTTCTGTTATTGATTTTAGTGAATAATGGCGATGATGGTTCTATGAATGATTGATGAATTTGCTCCGACACATGATATCCGTATGCTTGATGCCAAATTTGTTAAACTGTTTAAAGAATAACTGATGATGATTTCGGTGGAATGACTCTAGGTGTTAATGATATAATACCTGCTAATTAATACTGGCTATAAGAAGTTCTATTAGTTATGTTAAGTTTTCTGGAATGTACAATCATACTAGCTTAGGGTACAACCTACCTTTATGTTGCATGTGGAAATTGTTCTATCTGGTTGACTTAGGGGGATTGTGATGATTTCACATGGCCAGACATTAACCCGGTGCAGGCCGCCCCACCCTAATGGGCCGTATAATATTTTAAATGAATACCTATATTTATGTTTGTTTTTGGGTTACACACACATATATTAGATTATTTACTTTGGGCCGCACTAGTATGGACAAACAGGATATGTGTAACGAGTGGTGTTTTGATGAATGAATTGGTAATGTGGAAAATATATGTGAATTGAATCTGCTTCATAGCTTGTGTGCTAATATGTGCCATGCTTGTTCATACCTACGTAATAGGAATATGTGAATTATGTGTGTAAGTAACTGACTGGCATTGAAACCATACTAGGATTGGATTGATCAAATTGTGAACACATATTTTAATCTTACCGAGCAAACCAAAGGTGAGTTCACTGCTCTTTTCCAAGCATGCATCCCAAGAAGGGATATTGGGTAACGTTCCAGGGGGAATGCAGGTTATTGGGATGTTGGTTATTACTCAGTTTCTATCATATAAGACCCCTTACATCTACCGACAGTTGCCGGGAAGGCAACGAGGTTATTAGTTGATAGCGCTATTAGGTTTGGCACCCTCACACCGTCTCAGGGAGGTCGGGCGTGAACTAATTTCCTTAAAGCATGACCAATGTTTTGATAGAGACATTGGGGTTGGGCAAACATATCTTGTAGCCATTTCGGTAATCGAGTTAATAACAACATCAAATCGAATTGTTGAACTGTTTTATACACGTAACTGGTAACTAACTCGGTAACAAAACTTTGAACTCACCAGCGTAGTCTGACACACTCGTTTGCATGCTTGTAGGTCGTTAGCTGTTACATTGGAACTTGTTGTCTGGAGTTGCTGGAGTCTCATGGGTCGATTGGAGGGATTTGTGTTCTGATTTGTTGATACTTTATGTTGGTTTTAAACTATCTAACTTCGTTTGGTTTTGCTTCCGCTGAATACTTTGGTTTTATTTTGAACTTGGATGGTGTTTAATTATTAATCAAGAACTTTATTTTAGAAACATGTATGGGTTCTATGTAATTAGTGGCTCATTGCTGGTACGTCACACGCCTATCAGGGACACTCCCTAAGTGGTATTTTGGGGGTGTGAAAGTTTGGTATCAGAGCCACTGGTTATAGTGAACTTGGTTTTAAAAACGTTTTCATAAAACCAGACTATAACCGAACAGATCCGAAATTGACCATGACACTCAGCTCCAGATTGCAAGGTTCGTCTTCTGTTATTTTATGCATTACTTGTATAGCAGTCACACACTCACAACCTACATGAAGACGACATACTAGATTTGATAGTGCAACAGTATTCTTTTACTTATGTGAATCATAATCCTGTAGTACCCATTGCTTGGCTATTTGAATGCGGGGGAAACTTTTAGCGCAACTTAAGAGGCACTAAGATGAGCATGCAAATTGCCTTATTATTATGGGTGCACACATAATAATAATGTGGGGTGCATGTAAGTCCCAGTGAGGCTTAACGAACGTGAGAAGGATTCTGCCCTATTATGTGTAAACTTGATAGTTGTAGATGTTAATGTGAAACTTGACTTTTACCTCGTTTTGACCCTTAAGATAGTTTCCTTCTCTTATTTAGAACCATGAGTGGACGTGGAGGAGGCCGAGGTGGCAGACGTGGCCACATTGCTATGATGCAGGCCGAATTAACCAACCTGATCAACACTCGTGTAGCTGAAGCCCTAGCGGCTTACCAGGCTGGTCAACCTGCGAATCAAAACCATCCACCTGCTCCACCTGTTTGTACGTTCAAGATGTTCATGGATTGCAAGCCACAGACTTTCAGTGGGACTGAAGGGGCTGTAGGACTCCTGCGATGGTTTGAGAAGGCGGAGGCGGTATTCGCGATGTGTAATTGTCCTGCTGGGGACAGAGTGAAGTATGCTACGGGCACGCTTGAGGATGGTGCCCTGACGTGGTGGAATGCCCAGGTGCAGATGTTGGGTATCGAAATGGCGAATGCCACCACTTGGGATGACTTTAAAGAGTTGATGAGGGAGGAGTATTGTCCTCGTGATGAGATTCAGAAACTGGAGAACGAGTATTATAATCTGAAAATGGAGGGATCTGAGATTGAAGCATACACGAGGAGGTCCAATGATTTAGCAACTTTGTGCCCTAACCTGACTCGACCTCCACCCCGGCGAATCGAGTTGTATCTCAAGGGCTTAGCACCAGCTGTTAAGGGGTACGTTACTGCTGCAAACCTAGACAATCTGCCCCGTATCGTCCGTTTAGCACATAAGATTACTGACCAAGAGGTCGAACGTAACAACTTGCCGCCACGTGTTTCTGCTACTACTTCGACTGCTACAGCCACCACACCTGCTAGTGATAATAAACGCAAGTGGAGCGACACCGATAAAGCAACCAGTGCAGGTCAATCCCAGAAAAGGTCCGATAACAACCACAATCGCAGTTTCAGTCAGTCTTCTTCAGTTAATCAAGGCCAGGGCAGCAATCAGAATCAGGGTTCCTATGTTAGAAAGAAGCCACAGTGCAACAAGTGTGGCTATCATCACTATGGACAGTGCCTCCGAACTTGTCGTAGATGTGAGAAAGTGGGCCATGAGGCCAAAGACTGTAGAGCCCCACAGCCAAAGCAGCAAAGCCAGCAGCACCAGCGACAACAAAGGCAACAACCACAGCAGAATCAGGGTATTAAGAAAGTGTGTTTTCAGTGTGGGGACGAGGGTCACTTCAAGCGGGATTGCCCTCAGCTGAATCAAAATGCCAATAACAACAACAATGTTGGGAACAATAACAACAGGAACAACAACAATGGGGGCAATGGAGGAAATGGTGCACACGGGAGGGTGTTCACTATTGGAGCTGGGGAAGCTAGGAATGATGGCAACGTAGTGACTGGTACGTTTTCGATAAACGACATTTTTGCTTCTGTTTTATTCGACTCCGGTGCCGATTACAGCTACGTATCGTTGGAGTTCAGTAGTCGTTTAGGATTGAGTCCTACACCTCTTGTCACTAATCATATAGTAGAACTAGCTAATGGTAAATCGATAGAGGCTTCTCATGTTCTGTTTGGTTGTAAACTCGGCCTCATGGGTCAAGTGTTCGACATTGACCTACTCCCTGTTACTCTTGGAAGTTTTGACGTAGTCGTTGGCATGGATTGGTTGTCCAAGCACGCGGAAATTCTTTGCAAGGAGAAAATCGTGCGTATTCCATGTAGCAACTCTCATAAAAAAATTTATCATTAGAATAATAATTAGTCAATAAGGAAACTCTAATTGAAACACCCGAGTAATTCCGCACTAACCCTAAAATTTTCGGAACAATCAGAATCAGAATCAGGATCAGGACCCCTAAAACTCAGGGGGGGTAAACCCTAATTGATAATTATCAATAAAATCCGTTGTCACAATTGAAATTCGAATTTTTGATGATTCATGCAAGCTAGTCCCGTTTCCAGCTAGTCTAGGAAAATAGACTGCACCCTTTACGGACCGTAAAGGAAAATGCCTTACGGACCGTAAGCATATGTGCTTCCCTTACGGACCGTAAGGGTTGAAGCATACGGTCCGTAAGCGGGGCTATTTTCTGGCTATAAATAGCCGACTTCGGGACTTGAAATTGGGAGTTAAAACGTTGGCCAAAAGCCTTCTGTACGTCGTCTTACAGTTATTATAGTACAAATTAAACACACACTGCACTCGAATCGCTGCCGCAAAACAGGGTAATTACTCGATCGCTATTACGATTCATTTTCCGAGATCAATATATCCAAAGAATGTTTAAGTGCCGCCCACATTGGGTTATACTTTGTCGTTCGTCGTTAAATCGATGAATGTTTAAGTATTGCACTTTGTCGTTCATTGTGAGAATTTGATTTCGTGAGTTATCGTGACTGCTGTATTGATCACTAACCCAGTTTTGTGTGCATTATTATTACTATTAGGTTAACGAGGCTAGATCATATTATGTCCGTATTAAATCTGCAATGTGAGTCATTCTCCTTTTTATCAAATGTTTTACAATACTCCAAATTATTTTTCAGAATTATAACTTACAGTGATTAAGTTGATGTAATCACCAAATTACAGCCAGTATGTGGGGTATTGTGCACATTACTACGGTTTAAATCATTTTAGGTGGGCGAACCTAATTTTAATTGATTTACGTCATTCATTGGGGCAGCCAATGGTGATATGACCACTGTCACAGATCCGGTCGAGTGACAAATACTGTGGGTAGTTGGTTGATATCAGAAACATGCGTAAAAGATCTTAACACTGTGAATAATAATAAATGTGTCATTTTCCGTAAAATGAATGATTCACTCAGTATTTCCCCGCTGACAAAACCTTTTTCAAACATGTTTCAGGTGATCTACTGTAATTCAGGAAAAGTGCTGGGAAGCATTTCAAGCTTAAGATAGTGGCTCAGTATAAAATAAAGAAATATGTTTTGAAATAAAGAGTTATCAGAAAAATCTTATTATTGTAAATTATCGGGATTTTATCCCGAGTTGTGAAATAAAATAATCGGGAAAAGTTTTTAGCTTTATAACGATCCTGATGTTAAAATTTCCGCTGCATAAAATCACATAAATAAATATCGCGGGATTTCTGTCCCACGGCTCCTGAAACGGGTCAAACCGGGTCGGGGGCCGTGACAGAAATAAGGTGGTATCAGAGCCACTGAGTTAAGCTAATTAAGTATTTAACAGATACTTAATTTTTCCTGATTACTATTATGTGATTATGTGTTTTATTAAATTGACTATTTGTTAGTTACAGTATGGGTAAGCAAAAGTTGCAAGATATCTATCTTAAATTAGATAGGTCAGTCTACGAAGAGGGAAGTTCATCCAAAACTAAATTTTCAAAGCTCCCTACAATTCCTGAAGAAGGAATATTTGTGCGAAAAGCACAATATGAGAATCCGCTTTCTCCTAGAAAAAGGAGTATGATTATTAAGAAAAGTAAGGAGCAAATCCAGGAAAAG
This sequence comes from Helianthus annuus, assembly GCF_002127325.2. Classification (NCBI taxonomy): domain Eukaryota; kingdom Viridiplantae; phylum Streptophyta; class Magnoliopsida; order Asterales; family Asteraceae; genus Helianthus; species Helianthus annuus. The sequence continues at coordinate 64,727,209 of NC_035440.2, read as the reverse complement.
AGAATTAAAAAGGAAACCCAGGAGTTAATCAATAAATCACCTTGGGAAGATAAACTAGATGAGAAATGGGCAAATTTGTATATGCTAGCCACTGTAGCAGAACATGCAAATCTTTAAATACCCTAAGTCTAGTAATAACACTTCTCAGTAAATAAATAAATAAATCTGAGTGTGTTCTTTCCTGTTATTTTGTACAAATAGTGTGCAATAAAACTTCGATGTTTATTTGTTAAACTTTGTTCCAAAGTTTTAACTTAGCGTTTCTGTGCATTTTGCATATATACTACACAGCATGAGCGAGATATCTGAAGCTTTTCAGAACCTCAATCTTTACCTGGTGAATATAGAAGTTTCCCAAGAGTTTACTGGATACTTTGCTGATGTGGACCAACCTGTAGAATTCCATGCTCCACCTTTGATAAAGCCAAAACGAAAGAAAAAGAAGAATTATGTATGGGGTAGTCGTATTCGTAGGAAAAAGCCAGTTCCGAAACTTCCTAAAATAAACAACCCTTTAGAAAAAGGAAAAGAAATTGTAATCAAGGAGAGTTCTAAACAGCAAGAGATGGAAACTGAAGTTAGGAAAGATTCTAGGCAAATGGAAATACAGTTTGAGGAATATTCTAAAGAAATAGAAATGGAAGTAGGACAAGGTTCTAGACCAACTCAGGTAGAGATCGGGGAGAGTTCAAACCAAAACCAGGGAATAACTTTTCAGGATAAAATAGATTTTCTATTGGCAAACTATGAGACTATTCAGCCTGTCAATACAAATGTTTTTACCTATCCGAGTGAAAATCCACTCCCTATGAATTTTGCACCAGCAATCCCAGAACCAATAGTCCACGCTCAACCTATAGAAATGGAAGAATGGTGGACAAATGATTGGCAATTTCAAAATATTGTCAACGACCCTTATTCCTTCCTTCCGCAATTCGATCCAGAACCCCTACCTAATCCACCAATGAGCACTGAGAATATGGCTGAACTTCGCCATTTCGGTGAAGAGTTGATGGATGCAGGGAATAGAATCAGGGAGATAGGGGGACAGATTGCTTGGAAATATGACGAAAGGGAACTTCGTTTTTAGGATGACGAGTAACGAGGGATAGGAGGATGGTAAAACTATAGTTGTGTAATAGTATAGTAAATAGTGAAATCAGTCTGTAACATAAAATAAAACTTTGTAAAATATCTGTGTGTAGTGATGCATACTATAACGGATATGAAATGGAATCGAGAAATCGATAGTTTTGACTATACGTGTATTATAAATTGTCAGATTGTTTATGTATGATTACTATTTATCAAATACTAATAAAAATTATTATATATCATCAGATGGCAAATAATGGTAATGAACCAGTAAATGAGGTTAATCAGTCGGAGCAACATCCAGGAGATCAATATATGACTAGACAAGATATTGAAAATATTGTTGCTCAAGGGATAGCCAATGCTATTCCAGCATTTGTTGCTGCTGTAAAAAGTCCAATCGAACCGCAACATATTATTCCTAGTAAACATACTATTGAGGATAACTTCAGTAATAGTATAAACGGGGGTAATAATCATACTAATCATGATAATGAATCCCAGCACACGCCGCTCCCTAAGAAACGAAAGGCTGCAGCACCTGGTTGCACTTTCAAGGAATTTATTGCTTGCAAACCCACTGAATTTGCAGGCAACGAAGGGGCAACTGCATCGCTGCGTTGGTTCGAGAAAACCGAAGCAGTAATTGCAATAAGTAAGTGTGCCAAAGATGATCAGGTCATGTACGCATCAAAACTGTTTAAAGAAGGAGCACTTGAATGGTGGAACACTGTGTTACAAGCTAAAGGAAGAGATAGGGCTTATGCTATGACTTGGGAAGAATTTAAGAGTTTGGTAGAAAGAAAATTATGTCCTGAGTATGAAAAGGAACAAATGGCAAATAAGTTCCTAACTCATCGGATGTTAGGTGTGGATTGTCGTAGTTATACTTCGACATTCTTCGAATATGCTAGAGTGGTACCTAACCTGGCTTCGCCAGAACCGGTGCTCATTTCTCGCTATATTTGGGGATTAATTAGCGAAATTCGAAATATCGTTAAGGCTGCGAGACCTCGCACTATTGACGATGCAGTAGAATTAGCTAACACCCTAACTGATGAACTGATACGCACAAGGGATGAAGATAGGAAAAAGGAACTAGCTCAGAAAATTACCCAAGGATTTAGGATGGGTAATAGTAGTAATTTCAAGAAGAGAGGAACAGGGCAATCTTCAACTGTGCCATTCTGCAAAATTTGCCGGAAGAACCATTTTGGAAAATGTAACAAACTTTGCAATTTTTGCAAGACAACAGGACATCGTGAAGAAAACTGTAGAAAAAGATCCATAATTTGTTACAATTGTGGAGAAGCCGGACATTTCAAAACAGAATGTCCTAAGTTAGCCAACCCAGTAGATAACAAACCCAAGGCAGCCGAAGGAGCTACTAAGAAGAATGCCAGAGCATTCCAGCTAACCACTCAAGAAGCAGAGCTCATTCCGGATGTCATCGCCGGTACGTTTTTAGTTCACAACGTTTATGCAAAAGTATTATTTGACTCTGGTGCAAACCAAAGTTTTATAAATACTTCATTCTGTCAAGCTCTTAAGTTACCCTTAACTACCGTTAGGCAGATTTTTACAGTCGAAACCGCAGATGGGAATTCAGTAAAAATCAATCAGGTTTTGCAAAAAGTAGAAATAGAACTCTCAGGTCATAAATTTGTTGCAAACCTATTGCCTATGAAATTAGCTGAGTTCGATGTTGTGTTAGGAATTGATTGGTTAATAGCCAACCATGCTCAAATCATTTGTGATAGAAACTCTATAGAAATTCAAGCACCTACTGGAGAGGTAATTAAGATTTCAGGAGATAAACCACGAAAGCCACTGAAGTTCATATCAGTAATGAAAGTTGCTAATTATGAACGAAAACAAGGAATAGTATATCTGATTTCAGTAATCATTTGTACTAAAGGTAAGGAACTTAAGGAAATTCCTGTAGTCTCAGAATACCTAGATGTATTTCCAGAAGATTTACCTGGATTACCACCAGATAGGGAGGTAGAATTTAGGATTCATCTAATTCCAGGAACTACACCGATAGCCAAGGCACCCTATCGATTAGCTCCTACCGAAATGTTAGAATTAAAGAAACAATTAGATGAATTACTAAGCAAAGGATTTATACAACCTAGTTCATCCCCTTGGGGTGCACCAGTGTTGTTTGTGAAAAAGAAAGATGGATCGATGAGAATGTGTATCGATTATAGAGAATTGAATAAGGTAACAATTAAGAATCGATACCCATTACCTAGGATTGATGATCTTTTCGATCAATTACAAGGCGCTAAATATTTTTCTAAGATAGACTTGCGCTCTGGATATCATCAATTGAAGGTTCAAGAAGAAGACATACCTAAAACTGCTTTTAGAACTAGGTATGGACATTATGAGTTTACGGTCATGCCCTTTGGATTAACTAATGCACCTGCAGCATTTATGGACATGATGAACAGGATCTGTAAACCATATTTGGATAAATTTGTAATTGTTTTCATAGACGATATACTTATTTATTCAAAAAGTCAGGTCGAACATTGTCAGCACTTGCATGCACTCTTAACTTTGTTAAGAAAAGAAAAGTTGTACGCTAAATTCTCGAAGTGTGAATTTTGGCTACAAGAAGTGCAATTTTTAGGACACATGGTGAATCACGAAGGTATTCATGTAGATCCTGCTAAGATAGAAGCAATTACCAATTGGAAGGTTCCGCAAACTGCAATGGAAATTAGAAGTTTTATAGGTTTAGCTGGGTATTATAGACGGTTTATTAAGGATTTTTCCAAAATAGTTGTACCATTAACTAAGCTAACCTGTAAAGCCATTAAGTTTGAGTGGGGACCTAAACAAGAAGAAGCCTTCAGAATCTTAAAGCAGAAATTAACCAATGCTCCAATCTTAGCCTTACCAGAAGGAACAGAAGATTTTGAGGTATATTGTGATGCTTCAAAATTAGGATACGGATGTGTGTTGATGCAACGCAAGAAGGTAATTGCGTATGCTTCCAGACAATTGAAAAAGCACGAAGAAAACTATACGACTCATGATTTAGAATTAGGAGCTATAGTTTTTGCCCTTAAGATATGGAGACATTATCTGTATGGAAGTAAGTTTACTGTTTATACAGATCATAAGAGTTTAAGGTATATATTTGGGCAAAAAGAGTTAAACATGAGGCAAAGAAGATGGATGGAAATTCTGAGTGATTACGACTGTGATATTCAATATCACGAAGGAAAGGCAAACGTAGTCGCAGACGCCTTAAGTCATAAGTATCATGAAAAGCAAAAGCAAGTCCGTGCTCTTAGAATAAATCTACAAGTAGATTTAATGGAACAATTGAAAGAAATTCAGGAAACGGCAATCAAGGACGATGCCGAAGGAATGAAAGGTTACCTAAAAGAATTAGAACAAGGAAATGATGGAATTTGGAAATTCCACAAAAGCAGAATTTGGGTACCTAAACAGGGAAATTTAAGATCAAAGATTTTAGACGAAGCTCATAAATCTAGGTATACTGTACATCCAGGAAACAATAAGATGTACCAAGATTTAAGAAAGAATTTCTGGTGGATAGGAATGAGAAAGGATATAGCCGAATACGTATCTAAGTGTTTAACCTGTTCACAAGTTAAAGTCGAACATCAGAAACCCTCAGGTCTACTACAACAGTTAGAAATGCCTGTATGGAAATGGGAACTCATAACAATGGACTTTGTTACTAAGTTACCCAAAACCAGAAAAGGTAACGATGCGATCTGGATAATCGTAGACCGATTAACCAAATCCGCTCATTTTCTACCAATGAAGGAAACCTTTAGCATGGAAAAGTTAGCCAAGTTGTACGTAGATGAAATAGTATCCTTACATGGAGTTCCACTCTCCATTGTATCGGATAGAGATAGTCGGTTCACTTCCCGCTTCTGGACAAGTTTCCAAGAATCAATGGGAACCCGACTCAATTTAAGTACTGCATATCATCCACAAACAGACGGACAAAGTGAAAGGACGATCCAAACTCTAGAGGACATGCTCCGAGCATGTGTAATTGACTTTGGAGGTAATTGGGATAACCATTTACCATTAATCGAATTCTCATATAATAATAGTTATCACTCAAGCATTGATGCCGCCCCATTCGAAGCACTGTATGGACGCAAGTGCAGAACTCCCGTATGTTGGGCAGAAATAGGAGAAAGTCAATTATCAGGTCCAGAAATCGTGCAAGAAACTACTGACAAGATAACTCAAATCAAGGAAAGATTGAAAACAGCCAGAGATCGCCAGAAAAGCTATGCAGACAATCGCCGCAAGCCACAGACAAAATACTTTTGAAAGTATCTCCTTGGAAAGGAGTAGTACGATTTGGTAAGAAAGGAAAACTGAGTCCAAGATATGTTGGACCATTTCCAGTAATTCAACGAATCGGACCAGTTGCTTATCGCTTACAACTACCAGAAGAACTAGCTGGAGTACATGATGTATTTCATGTATCCAATCTTAAGAAATGTCTATCAGACGAATCCCTGATAGTACCTCTTCAAGATGTGGAGGTAAATGAAAAACTGAAATTCATAGAGACACCCTTACAAATAGAAGATAAGAAAATCAATTTTCTCAAACACAAGCGATTAGTACTGGTGAAAGTCAAATGGAACTCAAAGAGAGGACCAGAATATACTTGGGAACTGGAGTCAGAAATGAAGCGGAAATACCCTCATCTATTTCAATAAATCTCGAGGACGAGATTTTTCTTAAGGTGGGGAGGATGTAGCAACTCTCATAAAAAAATTTATCATTAGAATAATAATTAGTCAATAAGGAAACCCTAATTGAAACACCCGAGTAATTCCGCACTAACCCTAAAATTTTCGGAACAATCAGAATCAGGATCAGGACCCCTAAAACTCAGGGGGGGTAAACCCTAATTGATAATTATCAATAAAATCCGTATTCACAATTGAAATTCGAATTTTTGATGATTCATGCAAGCTAGTCCCGTTTCCAGCTAGTCTAGGAAAATAGACTGCACCCTTTACGGACCGTAAAGGAAAATGCCTTACGGACCGTAAGCATATGTGCTTCCCTTACGGACTGTAAGGGTTGAAGCATACGGTCCGTAAGCGGGGCTATTTTCTGGCTATAAATAGCCGACTTCGGGACTTGAAATTGGGAGTTAAAACGTTGGCCAAAAGCCTTCTGTACGTCGTCTTACAGTTATTATAGTACAAATTAAACACACACTGCACTCGAATCGCTGCCGCAAAACAGGGTAATTACTCGATCGCTATTACGATTCATTTTCCGAGATCAATATATCCAAAGAATGTTTAAGTGCCGCCCACATTGGGTTATACTTTGTCGTTCGTCGTTAAATCGATGAATGTTTAAGTATTGCACTTTGTCGTTCATTGTGAGAATTTGATTTCGTGAGTTATCGTGACTGCTGTATTGATCACTAACCCAGTTTTGTGTGCATTATTATTACTATTAGGTTAACGAGGCTAGATCATATTATGTCCGTATTAAATCTGCAATGTGAGTCATTCTCCTTTTTATCAAATGTTTTACAATACTCCAAATTATTTTTCAGAATTATAACTTACAGTGATTAAGTTGATGTAATCACCAAATTACAGCCAGTATGTGGGGTATTGTGCACATTACTACGGTTTAAATCATTTTAGGTGGGCGAACCTAATTTTAATTGATTTACGTCATTCATTGGGGCAGCCAATGGTGATATGACCACTGTCACAGATCCGGTCGAGTGACAAATACTGTGGGTAGTTGGTTGATATCAGAAACATGCGTAAAAGATCTTAACACTGTGAATAATAATAAATGTGTCATTTTCCGTAAAATGAATGATTCACTCAGTATTTCCCCGCTGACAAAACCTTTTTCAAACATGTTTCAGGTGATCTACTGTAATTCAGGAAAAGTGCTGGGAAGCATTTCAAGCTTAAGATAGTGGCTCAGTATAAAATAAAGAAATATGTTTTGAAATAAAGAGTTATCAGAAAAATCTTATTATTGTAAATTATCCGGATTTTATCCCGAGTTGTGAAATAAAATAATCGGGAAAAGTTTTTAGCTTTATAACGATCCTGATGTTAAAATTTCCGCTGCATAAAATCACATAAATAAATATCACGGGATTTCTGTCCCACGGCTCCTGAAACGGGTCAAACCGGGTCGGGGGCCGTGACATTCCACTCCCTAGCGGAGAATCCTTATCGGTTCAGGGTCATCATAGTGGTGCCATGGTTGGTATTATCTCGGCCATGAAGGCTCAGAAGTGTTTACGTAAGGGCTACCCTGCTCTTTTAGCTCTTGTTTCTGACTCGCAGTCTGATGAGAGAAAGATCGAGGACCTTCCAGTGGTTCGTGAATTTCCTGATGTATTTCCTGAAGAACTCCCTGGTTTACCTCCACATCGTCAGGTGGAATTTCAGATCGACCTCGCGCCAGGAGCAGCCCCGATTGCTCGTGCTCCCTATCGTCTTGCACCAGGAGAGTTACAGGAGTTGTCGAATCAACTCCAAGAGCTGTTGGATAGGGATTTTATCCGACCTAGTTCTTCGCCTTGGGGAGCCCCAGTACTGTTTGTGAAGAAGAAGGATGGATCCTTTCGGATGTGCATAGATTATCGTGAGCTCAACAAGGTGACAATCAAGAATCGTTATACGTTACCCCGTATTGACGACCTGTTTGACCAGCTGCAAGGGTCAAGTTTTTATTCTAAGATCGACTTAAGATCGAGCTATCATCAGGTACGAGTTAGGGAGGAGGATGTACCAAAGACAGCTTTTCGAACGCGGTATGGCCACTACGAGTTTTTGGTTATGCCGTTTGGGATGACTAATGCGCCAGCAGTCTTCATGGATCTCATGAACCGCGTGTGCAAACCGTATCTCGACGACTTTGTTATTGTTTTCATCGACGACATCTTGATTTATTCCAAGAACGAGGAGGACCATGAGCGACATCTACGTCTTATCTTGGAGCTCCTGAGGAGGGAGCAACTTTACGCGAAGTTTTCTAAGTGCAACTTCTGGATTCGAGAGGTACACTTCCTGGGGCATATTGTTAACGAAAAGGGGATACACGTGGATCCTGCTAAGATCGATGCTATTAGGAATTGGGCGGCACCGAAGACTCCTTCGGAGGTGCGACAATTTCTTGGTCTTGCAGGGTACTATCGACGGTTCATTCAGGATTTCTCAAAGATCGCTCAACCTCTCACCTCCTTGACACATAAGAACGTAGTTTATTATTGGGGAACGAAGCAGGAGGATGCTTTCCAGCTTTTGAAATAGAAACTATGCAGCGCGCCGATTTTATCTCTACCTGAGGGTACCGAGGATTTTGTGGTTTATTGTGATGCATCGATTCAGGGTCTCGGTTGTGTGTTGATGCAGCGCGACAAAGTGATAGCATATGCTTCTCGACAGTTGAAGGTGCACGAGAAAAATTATACGACTCATGACTTGGAGTTAGGAGCCGTGGTTTTCGCGTTGAAGATCTGGAGGCACTATCTGTACGGTACCAAATGCACCATCTACACCGATCACAGAAGCCTTCAGCATATCTTCGACCAGAAGGATTTGAACATGCGGCAACGACGTTGGATAGAGCTTTTGAACGATTATGAGTGTGCCATCAAGTACCATCCGGGCAAAGCAAATGTTGTGGCCGACGCCCTCAGTCGAAAGGATACTGCACCTAAGCGTGTGCGAGCATTACAACTCACCATTCAATCTAGTCTTCCTTCCCAGATACGAGATGCTCAGGTAGAAGCGTTGAAACCCGAAAACGTCAGGGCTGAAGCTCTACGCGGCTTAAGGCAACGGTTAGAACAAAAGGGAGACGGCGGCTACTACGTAACCGGACGCATCTGGGTCCCATTCTATGGCAATTTACGAGAACTTGTAATGGAGGAAGCACATAAGTCTCGCTACTCAGTACATCCTGGTTCGGATAAGATGTACCACGACCTGAAGACTACGTATTGGTGGCCTAGCATGAAAGCTCACATAGCAACTTACGTTAGCAAATGTTTGACTTGTGCTAAAGTCAAAGCGGAGCATCAGAAGCCCGCAGGCCTACTTCAGCAGCCAAAGATACCCACGTGGAAGTGGGAGCAGATCGCCATGGATTTCGTTACAGGGTTACCAAGGACTCATGCTGGAAACGATACTATATGGGTGATTGTTGACCATCTCACGAAGTCAGCGCATTTTCTGGCAATCAAGGAAACAGATAAGTTCTCGCAGCTTGCAGCAGTTTATCTTAAGGAGGTAGTTTCAAGGCACGGGGTGCCAACTTCTATCATCTCGGACCGAGATCCGCGTTTCACCTCTGAATTATGGCAGTCAATGCATAAATCGTTCGGTTCGCAACTCGATATGAGTACCGCCTATCACCCACAGACGGATGGTCAGAGTGAGCGCACCATTCAGACGCTCGAGGACATGCTGCGGGCATGCGTTATTGACTTTGGCAAGAGCTGGGAGAAACATCTGCCGTTGATAGAGTTCTCCTACAATAACAGCTACCACACTAGTATTCAGGCAGCTCCGTTCGAAGCATTGTACGGGCGGAAATGTCGTTCTCCTCTCTGTTGGGCCGAGGTGGGTGATAGCCAGATCACAGGTCCTGAGCTTGTTCTTGAAACGTCAGAAATGATTGTTCAGATCAGGAATCGTATGGCAGCGGCGCGTGACCGTCAGAAAAGGTACGCTGACAAGCGTAGGAAACCGTTAGAGTTTGCAGTGGGTGACCGTGTTATGTTGAAAGTGTCGCCGTGGAAGGGTGTAGTACGCTTCGGGAAGCGTGGCAAGCTTAATCCGCGTTATGTTGGACCCTTTAAAATCCTGCAGCGGATCGGTAAAGTTGCTTACAAGCTCGAGTTACCTGCTGAGTTGGGTAATGTTCACAATGTCTTTCACGTTTCGGAGTTAAAGAAGTGTATGTCTGATGAGACACTGGCTGTGCCGTTTCAAGAGCTGAAGATTGATGATAAGTTGCAGTTTATTGAAGAACCTATTGAGATCATGGATCGAGAGGTCAAGGTGCGTAAACATAGTCGTATTCCGATTGTGAGAGTTCGTTGGAACTCAAGACGTGGACCGGAGTTCACGTGGGAGCGTGAAGATCAAATGAAACTCAAGTATCCTCAACTTTTTCCTAATGACAAGTCTAGTTCTGGTAACACTAGCGAATTTCCAAATGACGAAATTCCCAATCAAGTTGGGGATGATGTGGCACCTGGGGAGAACCGGCAACAATCTTGATCTATCACTTCATCCTTCTGTGCATACTTGTCAAATTTCGGGACGAAATTTCTTTCAAGTTGGGGATGATGTGACAATCCGAACTTTCAAGGTCGGTAACGTTCCATCTTTTGATCCTTATTTCTCGTTACCTTTCTCAATATGTTAAAAACGTTCTATTTGACACATTGGGTCGCACCTTCGCATTCGAGCCCAATACACCACTAGTCCTAATTTAATCAAGGCAGCCTACTCCTACTCCTTTTGACTTGATCTTGGCCCAATGCATTGTTCGACCCACCCCATTCCTTATGTATATCATGGCCGGCCCATTGTTTAAATGATTAGCAATAGTACAAGCCCACAAGGAAGCCTATAGGTTGTTAATTAGGATATCTTTAAGAGTAAAACGTGTAGGATACGTCCACATATTTTGCGTATAATAAGCAAACCCTACTGCTTCCATATGTATGCGCGACAGGAGACCCCCCCCCCTTCACACTCGAAACCTTTCCACCATGTACCCTTGATTCTGGTTAGTATATTGAACCTTTGTTATTAATTTGTTGTTGTTCTTGTTAATGACATGAATATGATCATATGTGCTATTGTATGTCTGGGTATTAGTCATGAACACATGATAATTATTATTGTTGATAAATTGTTAATGAAACAGTGGTTTTATATGATAATAACTCTGTTCGAAATAACAAAGATGTTGATATTTGAATCTACTAATCGAGAGGTGACATATATGTTGAACCTGTTAAATGTGTTAAGTAATGACAAATATAATGGACTTTCTGTTATTGATTTTAGTGAATAATGGCGATGATGGTTCTATGAATGATTGATGAATTTGCTCCGACACATGATATCCGTATGCTTGATGCCAAATTTGTTAAACTGTTTAAAGAATAACTGATGATGATTTCGGTGGAATGACTCTAGGTGTTAATGATATAATACCTGCTAATTAATACTGGCTATAAGAAGTTCTATTAGTTATGTTAAGTGGAGATCATGACTTCCTATGGTTAATGACAAAGATGCTTGAATATGAATGTTATATGAATTTGAAATAGGAGCTGCCATTAGTACGGAAGTATTCTGGGTTTTCTGGAATGTACAAGCATACTAGCTTAGGGTACAACCTACCTTTATGTTGCATGTGGAAATTGTTCTATCTGGTTGACTTAGGGAGATTGTGATGATTTCACATGGCCAGACATTAACCCGGTGCGGGCCGCCCCACCCTAATGGGCCGTATAATATTTTAAATGAATACCTATATTTATGTTTATTTTTGGGTTACATACACATATATTAGATTATTTACTTTGGGCCGCACTAGTATGGACAAACAGGATATGTGTAATGTATGAATGTAGGTATTATTGTACATAGGCTTAAATAACAAGTGTTGGTTCATATGTTTGTATGTTAGTTGAGCCGCAAACCCATTAATAGCGGGCCAACAGATCTCGGACTGGGTGTTATGGGCTGCCGAGTTTGATGGGCCTTATATGGTTTCGGTACAAAAGCTAGTTGTAACTAGAAGGTTTAGGGAATGTCATGAATTGCTATGAGATATTGTTTATGTATGCATGATTCTTTGAGTTAGAGTGAACTGCTAACGAGTGGTGTTTTGATGAATGAATTGGTAATGTGGAAAATATATGTGAACTGAATCTGCTTCATAGCTTGTGTGTTAATATGTGCCATGCTTGTTCATACCTACGTAATAGGAATATGTGAATTATGTGTGTAAGTAACTGACTGGCATTGAAACCATACTAGGATTGGATTGATCAAATTGTGAACACATATTTTAATCTTACCGAGCAAACCAAAGGTGAGTTCACTGCTCTTTTCCAAGCATGCATCCCGGGAAGGGATATTGGGTAACGTTCCATGGGGAATGCAGGTTATTGGGATGTTGGTTATTACTCAGTTTCTATCATATAAGACCCCTTACATCTACCGACAGTTGCCGGGAAGGCAACGAGGTTATTAGTTGATAGCGCTATTAGGTTTGGCACCCTCACACCGTCTCAGGGAGGTCGGGCGTGAACTAATTTCCTTAAAGCATGACCAATGTTTTGATAGAGACATTGGGGTTGGGCAAACATATCTTGTAGCCATTTCGGTAATCGAGTTAACAACAACATCAAATCGAATTGTTGAACTGTTTTATACACGTAACTGGTAACTAACTCGGTAACAAAACTTTGAACTCACCAGCGTAGTCTGGCACACTCGTTTGCATGCTTGTAGGTCGTTAGCTGTTACATTGGAACTTGCTGTCTGGAGTTGCTGGAGTCTCATGGGTCGATTGGAGGGATTTGTGTTCTGATTTGTTGATACTTTATGTTGGTTTTAAACTATCTAACTTCGTTTGGTTTTGCTTCCGCTGAATACTTTGGTTTTCTTTTGAACTTGGATGGTGTTTTATTATTAATCAAGAACTTTATTTTAGAAACATGTATGGGTTCTATGTAATTAGTGGCTCATTGCTGGTACGTCACACGCCTATCAGGGACACTCCCTAAGTGGTATTTTGGGGGTGTGACAAATTAAGTGTGTTATATGTACTATATATGTTTATGATTATCTTGTTTACCATCCTATATGTTTAAATTGTATATTATGATTATCTTGTTTACCATCAATTAAGTGTGTTGTTATATGTACTATATGTTGAAATTATAATATATTATGATTATTTTGTAACAATAGCGCCATTTTTTGGTCATTTGCACTCTAAATAAACATTAGATTTAAATCAAGAAATAATTAGGTTACTTCGACATGCGTTATCCTTATAATTTAACATAATAATATTTAAAATATAAAGAGAATATGATGATAGTGTTTACAGATCAACCAAATATTAAGAGAATAATATGATAGTGTTTACGGATCAACCTAAACAGTGCTTTGGCACAATACAAAAAAGTGCGACGTTTTACCCGCACCATCTATTTAGCCACCCGAGTTCTTATAGGTCAAATCAAATTCTACCACAAACAACATTTATAAACGAGCAAAATTCATAGGTAACGGACCGTATACATGCATATGTGACACTAAATTACAAATCAAAATCTATAACACCAACAAATAACTTACACTCACAATTCCAACTACAATTAGCATAAGAAACACGAGTTCCTCGTCCTTGATGTGTCCTTATCTTCAAGGCCTCGCACGAATGACCTTATGGCTAGGTGCTCAGATGCGTATGTCACAAAAGACGCAAATACTAAACCTCCTGCAACCATCAAACCTAACCTGTCGATGCAACAAAATATGAAACCCTCTGGTCAGTCACATGAAAGGCGTAAAGAAGTTGTGGAGTTACATGTTACAACTTAGAAGTAATAAAGCGTGATCAGATCAGAATCAACTTTTGAAAGCGACGTGTGCTTTAGAATGCGTTATTCAAACGTTAAAATTGATAATCAATTCCAAAATGCATGTCTAAACACAAAGTAATTATGAAGTACCTTGCAAACAAAGCTGTAATCCCTAAAATATGAGGCACGGAAGGGGTCGCAATGGCAAAAAACGCCATTCCAAGCCCATAATACCACGTTGCCATATCACATGCCACTTGTCGCTGATGACCTACAAAACAGAACAAGATTGACGTTTTATAGTGAGTCTGCAACTATGCTTTACAGAGGTGGTCGGGTAACAGCCTAACAGGTCAGTCATAACATGTAGTTTTGTATGGGTCAAGATAGGTTGGGTCGGGTCTCGTAAAACATTTTATCCAAAAATTTCTTATAAAATAATGTGGAAATTGGAATCAACTAAATCATATAATTTCGATAAAATATTTAGAAAGTTTTATGCATCACATACAGTTTCAGCATCTTTTAATCCAATCGAAAAATATTTTATCGGTTTGACCCATTAGAGAGAACCCCAAATGATACATTCATAAGTAAATGGGTCAAAACTGACACATCTATCGGAATGTGTTGTATGAAATATAAATAGAGAATAAACCTTTTTCGGAATCATAATCTAAAGGTCCGGTCCGAGAGGATCCACCTTGATTGGCTACCATTTTCCCCCATTTATATATTAAATGTAGATAACCTCCAAAAAGCAGGAAGAACCCCGTAAAAGTCCACTCGTACATCAAGAGCAACCCCGTCCATGGCTTTACTTGCCTAGGTACAACCGAACCGGCAATTGCAAGAGCTACCAATGCAGCTAAGAAACAGAAGAAAATCGAGACCCCGCCGAGAAACGCAGGCACCTTTGCATGTGCACCATTTGAAAACTATATAAAACAAAATGTTAGAAATTTTACCAAGTGTTTGGATGCGCTTTTCGATAAAAGCCTCATACGTTTGGTGTCAAATAAAATGAAATGCAATATCATTTACTACTAGAAAGTAGAAATAAATAGTTAAAAGCTATAAATAACAATGTCTTTAGTTCTAATAACATAATATTCCAAAAACAAAAATAAGGTTGAAATTATTAAATACATCATATGACAACAAAACATAATATGATATAATAATATACTATCAATATAATGTATAACGTGAACATTTGAACAACCTAAAAACCTAGTATTTAACTGTATATGATATTTTAGTTATAGTTATTATATAGTAACGACTAACGAATAAAGATAATAGTCAGTAATATTTTCCTAACACTACTGATTCTTGTGATTTCAAAATGCTATAATCAATCAGATAATCAACTCCAAAACGTAAATCTAAACAACTGACGATATTTGATAAATTTAGCAAACCAAAAAGTTAGGAAGAGAGACGAACCTGTTGACTAGAATTGACGGTAGATGAAGATACTGCAGAGTATGAAAGAGTACCACCTGATTTGATTTTGTAGTATATGTGTCGGGCATGATCACATAGAGAACGTGTCTGAACCAAACATGTTGAATAAGATTTGGACAATGAGGATATAAAGTATTAAAACGCATAGAAAGATTAACAGCTCTAAAAAGACCAACCTGAAGAGAAGAACGGTAGTAACAGAAAAGTAAGGTGAGTAGTGGAAGCAGGAACAGAAATTTGACAATAAATTCATCATGAGGATTTCTGCCGCCTCTAGTTCCTGGAAGAGTTTCCTCTAGTTGATCTCTGATATTCTGTCCATCATCATACATAAAACAATCATAAACTATAATTATCCCAAACATTATCACTAAATGGGAGAAACAGGCCAAAAGTCGATTAAAGTTATTTTTAATGTATAAAACCTCTGTAACCATTTAATCCAAACAATTTATATACTCTTAATCACAAATGTCGGTGATATTCCCTTTTTATAATTTCACAAAGTCTCCCCCTCCTTTTTTACACACCCACAAATCCACCCCCAACTTTGCAAATTAGCACTTTTAGCCCCTACTCCATTTTACAAGTTATACAAACTAACCTCTCCAATTTCTAATATTTCAACTTTACTTCTGTACCATATACAATATACGTTTTTAACCTATTAAGTTTTTTTTGCTAATTTAATTTTTCTTCAATAATTTCCGTTCACTAACTTTTCGCAAAATCTCATTTTCATCCCCTCGAGTTTCTAAATTTGAGCTTACACCTTTTCGTACTTTTACGTCAAAAAAACTACTTTTCCACATGTACATGTTTTATATACGTGTCAAGTCAAATATAAACGTTTCCGTGCTTATTTTATGTACGTTTCTAGTTGTTCCATGTTTCCGCGAACGTTTTGTTCAGAACTGAGTGGGGACAAATATAATATGTTTTTATTCGACAATATAAATTAAAGTTGCTCTATTTTTCGACCCAAAGTTGATACATATTATATATCTATAATAAAACCATGATCCAACCCTGATGCTATTGAGTTAAATTGAATACGTCAAATCATGCGTTTTCATATGTTTAACGCATCACAAAACGCTTGGACTAATCCGTTTGTTGTTTGCAATGTACCCGCGCAGCACCGCGCGCGGGTCTAATTACTAGTTACATTATTGACAGAATAATATAACTTCTGTAAATCTGTAATCATATTTGACAGATTGATAGTTTATTAAAAATATAAAAACATGTGTCAAAAAGCGTTTCGGGTCAACTTAACTACAAAAATACAAATATAAGAAAATACCTGCCACACATCCACAGGTTTCAAAAGCCAGGATGTCCACCAATCCCACGGTTTAAGAGGGCCAAGTGTATAGTGAATAACACGGAGTTCTTTCTCGTCTACCATCCACTGCGTAAAAGACATTTGAATATAATTTATTAAATCTATCCAAGAATCTTTTGGAAACAAAAAACTAGGATAAATTAAACTACTTACCTTGTTAGCAAGCATGTAAAGTCCAACATCGGCATTATAGAGAGTAGAAAGTCTCTCCATCTCTGGAACTGGTTTAGACTTGAGCTCTTCAGGAGAAATATTAGGGTCGAACACACGTGCGCTCTCGAATCCAGCATAATATGTGTTCAGAAAACCCTGGTCACCTAACAAAGCAACAAGAATATGTCAATGAAAAAAGAGGGAAGTTAACAATGAATTTTTGTTTAATAAGATAATATAAAAGGTACTATATTATTGTTCCTGGCAAGTTTAAGGAAAAGAAAACAAATGTTAGCACCCATATCTATTTTTTATTTAAATAGGAATGCTGATTTGCTATTAGATTAGACAGATAATTGTCACAAAGGTTGCATGGTACATATAACAATTGTTAATTGCCAATTATTGTAATCTTCTTTTATTTTATAAATATGTTTTTTCCTTAGATTTTTACATTGTCTACACAATTAAATGTAAACTTTTAGTTACATAATTTATATATTAATCGCCATCTTTTTCTTAAAGGTAATTCTGGACATGCATATTAAGTTAGATATACCTTCCAAAATGAAGATTTAAATAATATCAGGCAAATTGATAAAAATGCAAAAAATTATTGAAAATTCCAAAATGGACGGTGGTGATGGGTGGTGAACGGTGGTGGTGGTGATGGACGGTGGTGGGTGGTGGACGGTGGTGGTGTTTAACAACTTTAACCCTCTACAGACCTTAGAAGATCTTAGAAGTGGCTAGGCCAAGTCTGCACCAAGAAGAGCTCGCGTAGACGTTTTTTAATGAAATGTCTTCGGAAAAACAAACAGTCTGCAGATGGCAATGTCTGTGCATGGTCTGCGCGGCGCAGACAGAAGAGCCTACGCAAATCTTTTTTTAGAAAAACAAACACCTCCTAAGATAACATATGGAAAATGACTAATTTGTAAAATATAAATTGAAGATATATTGGTGTAAATGGTAAGTTTTGTGTTAATTAATTACTACATAATGGAAAGCCGAAATAGTAGCAAATAGAATTTAAAGGAACGACAAGTGAATATGTTAATTGCGATTTCGTCATTTTTGGAAACTTATATTTTCCTTTTTGCCGAAATCATTATTAAAGGGATAACATACCTCCAGTATAAGAATACAAAGTTGTGACTTTGCTGACCATGTCCTTGAAAAGCTCTTCGGATGGTTCGACTACCATAACACCCGAGTTGAGCCTCTCCGAATGCTTTAAGTTGGCACAAAATTTTCCGCATTTGAACAAATCATCAATATTCTTAACCACGATTGTATCCGCATCAAGGTACACCACTGCAGTAATAAACAACATTTCAAAAGCCTTGACAAAAAATTTAAGCTCCATCATAAACAAAACAATCAAGATCATAAACTATGATAACTATGCATTTATGTCACATGATCAACTTATAAGTGTGATCTGTATTCATTTATCTTATATATTTGAAATCTATTTCTGTTAGTCCAATCACATCAGGTGTTATGTGTGATAATAGTTTTAAGAAAATCTTTTTCCTCAACCCATTAAGGATTAATCATTCAGCTTATTGTAAAAAGGTAGTATTACCTTTTTTGTAATCAGTCATGTTGAAAATCTTGAGCTTCGTGTACACACCCCAAAACCTTGTTGGTCGAACTTGATTAGGATTTTGCAATAGACTGATTGGCGTCACAATCCAGCCATCAGCCTGCACAGATGACCCCAAAAAAATTAATTAGCGTGTGGTGATATGAAGAAAAAGAAATGATGCCACAGTTGCAAAAAACACAAAAAACGAAATTTCTACGCATACCATGGAAACATCAAACAGTTGCATACTTCATTTTGACATCATTGCTTAAACCTGATTAGGAGGGTCAGGCGGATTGAGTAAAGAGTCAAAGGGGTAGGCTTTTGTACGGGTCAAAATTGGTTATGTTGAGTTGAGCTGAAGTACCATTTTCTCAATATATTTAAACTTACCAGCATTTTTGTCGAATATGATTAAAAAACTTAATATTTGATTATTAATTTAATCAAAAGTTTATATGCATTAAAAGCACAAATTGGACACCTTTCGACCCAATTTCTTGTTAACTTATTTCTTTGATTTTCCCTTTTGAATTAATAAGAGTCGAAATAAAACCCAAATCAGCAGTGAATGCCTTAATGGCTCAAAACTACCACTTCTAGCTTTATCATGATCATGTAACATAAAAATGAATATCATGCATTATGGTTATATGTCTTGTTGTCTGTCACGTTATTTTAGTTTTAAGGATAAGCCGGGAAGGGATTCATGGCTGGAAAAGATGTTAAAGGTACTTTTCAGTAATGAACTCACTAGTCATATCAACATGTTTTGTTTTGTAATGTTTCCACAATTCCACATAAACATCTGTAATCACCTAACTCTATACATACTTGGGGGTTGTTTGGCAACTTCTGAATGGTTAAGTGTTGAATCAGTAAGAGGTCTGAACCATTAAGTGCTGAACTAGTAAGAGGTCTGAACCATTGAGAGCCAATATAATGCTTAAGTTCAGAGGCAAATGTCTGACGAATTCAGATTAGATGTCTTAACCATTCAGAGGCAAATGTCTGAACCATTCAGACATCTGCTCGCGAAACAAACAATCTGAACCATTAAGTGCTGAACCAGTAAGAGGTCTGAACCATTTAGAGCCTCATTAAGAGCTAAACAAACAGCCCCTTAGAATTTGAGCAGCATGAACACAAAATCTCTGAACTAAATGAGCTTATGAGCCTGCACATATCATGTTCTACAATCCAAACAATAAGTTCATTACCTTTTACCCATTTCATTTTCTTAGAAAGTTATATATCATAAACTACCCACCTTTCACTTCTTTTCCTTTTAACTTATAAACATAGTTGTCAAATGCACAAAGCGCACTCAAGGCACAAAGGGTGAGCCTTGGGGCTCAGTGCAAGGCTCTCAAAAAGCAAGGGCTTTTCTCGGCGAAGCGTATAGGATAAAAATACAATCTTTAAAGGTTTCTGACATGTTTTAGGCTTCTTTAAGGCTAGTTTAGGTTGTTTGGTTGATTCAAGGCTTGTTTAGGGTTTGATATAATCGTTCGAGGACCGAAGCGAAGCGCTAGGCTCAAGATTGAATAACATTTCTTCTAGAATTCAGATCATAAACTCTAATGATTTCACATTCACACAATGAATTATTAATAACAACTAACAAACCAATATAAAATTAACACATATATATCTAATACATCAACATGATCCTACCATTTAAACACATAAAACAATTTAATTTCGTTCTAAAATCAAATAAGAAATATGACATGGATAACAAGTTTAAGATAATAAACCTTGAGGAGCTTCTTAGCATAGGTTGAAACACCATCCGAAACCAAAACGACCATATCTCTAGCCGTTTTGGTATCCCGAATAGACTTTCCGAGAACACGAACTCCAAGCAGGAACTCATCACCATATAAGAGAGTTACATACGCTTCTCTAGACGACGATCCAGAAGCAGGAGCAGCTTGTACATACTGATTAATAACAGCTAATAACAGAATCAATCCAAACCCTAGTTTCCACACCAGGCTCAATTTCATCTTTTCGGGATATAATACAGGAGATATTTCAATAGATCGGAAGCAGATGATCAGAATCTAGCAATCGTAATCATGAGAAGGAAGGGATATGTTGTAAAGGGTTGGTTTATGATAAGATTTAGAGCAAAAATGAGGGGTTTGAAAAGGGTTTGAGTATCTTCGTTGTGGATATTTCCACTGGCCTGCGACTGGGAGAAGCGTCAAAAGTGGCAACTCCGTTGTTTACTCGGATATTCGTTTTCCAGGTAGATCACGATCCGATCTGGGGCTTTCACGAGCCGGTATGATTATTATTGTTATTATACATAGGTCTATGGTATGTTATTATTATATATTGTGTGTATATAATGTGTGTATATATATATAAGTGAAACAGTACTAACTTTAACGTTATTTTACTAATCTCATAAAAATAACGTTAAAAGTGGCGGATGGTTAATCATGCATCATGTGGTGACGTTGATAGCTGAAAGACACGGGGTACATGCACCTATCAGTTTTTTTGTCCCGATTGTTTGAGTGTTATGTGTCTTAGGTCCAAGGCTTGATACAAAACTACAATCGAGTTAGGGGTCTCACTGGAGACAGTCTCTCTATTCCTACGGAGTAGAGGTAAGGCTGTCTACATCTTACCCTCCTTAGACCCTACCTTAGCTTTGCTATTGGTGAGATTTACTGAGTTTGATGAATTGATGATGATGATGATAGAGAGAGAGATAGATAGATAAATAGAGATAGAGATAGAGAGATAGACAGACATACAGACAGAAACTACACATGGTTCCTGTCCATAACATTTTTTAAAAGCCGATAATAACCAATTATATGACTCAACAGTCTTTGATGCTCACAGAGCATCACCAAATGTAACGTTCCTGTGATGATTATCTATGCCGGTGAAAGGGCAAATACCATATCATATCTGAAAATGACCAACAATAATAGTGAACATCACGGCATAATATAATACAAATAGTCAGTGATATAAAAACATAAAAACACCTACTTATTTGAAAAAACATGGAATCGAATGAGATAACATCCCCAAATCTATTATATATAATAAATGTGTTAAATTTTGCTGATGTGGCAGCTTGTGATGCTTTCTCACATTTGCTTTGGGCGGGAAAAGGTGGATTATTATTTTGGGTTATGCGGGATCCGAGATACCCATATTATGACCCGATTATAAAGACCTGTAAAAGACGCTTCTTTTCTATTCCCTATCACACAAACCCTAAAAACCTACTGACATCTCTTTGATCTCTTTGATCTTCCAATCATCTTTTGATTCTTCTCCTTTACACAATCGCAACTCAAACCCTAACTCAAACCCCGTTTTTTCTTTTATTTTTCCTTTAGATTGTGATTGTGTGTTTGATTTGAGTATTAACGTTTGCCTCTTAATGTTAACTGTTAATTTTTCAGATTGGATTTGCTGAAGGTCTTTTTCTTCATCGTGTCCTGTTGGTAAACATTAAGCCTGGTATGTAGGCTTCGTTTTATTGGGTGGTGGTGGTTCTACTGTTTTTTTTTTTTTTAAATTTTGATTCACAGATCTTCTTATTGCAGGAATCAACTTGATCTTACAGGTATGGTTTTCTTTTTCATTTAATCTTCATCGAATCGTATTTAAGTATAACGACTTATTAGGATTATTTTTTGTTTTGTTTTGTTATTAGTTGTTTTAATAAAATCCATAAACATATGGATTTATGTTTTATACTTTTAATCTTCTGTTTTTTTACTATCGTTGATTATAATCACAAATATGTATCTATAGATCTGATGTTTTTACTAATTTTGACCATTGAAATTCCAAAAAATCTAATCTTGATGTTTGGACCATCAATTAGATGGTGATTTTGAAGTTGTTGATCAGTCGGATAGTGATGTTTCTATCGATAGGATGTTCGATGAAGATGATGAGCAAGATACGGATGCACAGAGTATCATAAAGTTTTTGACAAACGTTTTGTAAGTTGATCGTCATTATTATTTAAATAGATATAATAAAATTTAAGTATTGGGTTATGGGATTTTTTTTTTTTTGTGTATGTTATTATTAAAGGAATTGTAGCAAATAATGCTAAAACAAATTTGGGGCATCATTCGGTTTGGTGGTGTTTGTGTATAATGAATATTATATGTCATTGAGTTGTTACTGAAGCTTGTAGTTTCTGATATGTTTATTCAGTCTGGGAAGACCCTTAGCGAAAAGAGATACGATTAACTCGAAGGTAGTTTATACACTTCATCATTTCCATTAACTTTTCTTTATCTATGTGTACATATCATTGGAAGTGGCAAGATGGGCGCTCTAGAATGGGTTTGGATTAAAACTTGGTTGATTTGCATATGTGTCACTTTTTTAAATATTTTTTATGATTAACAAACTCATTATATTCATTTAAAAATTTTATGTGAATACTCAATTATAATCAAAGTCTTTGAATACAATGTTGTAGGTTTTTCTATGCGTTACAAATAGAATATGAATGACTTTTAATCACTGTGACCCACTCGACCCGTTTAAGCTTTCCCTTTTACCTATTATTTTATTGACCCGTTTGAGCTTTCCCTTTTAGCTACTTTTTTACTTGACCCAATTGACCGTTCTCTTTTAGCTACTTTTTTATTTGACCCGTTTGATCAGTTTGAGGTAAAAGCCAACCCAAATCGACCTATTCATAAGCTAATGGGTCAAAACTTACCTCTGCATACCATGATCTCCTAACTCCCTTATATCTATACAATAGATCACACTTTTTCCCGCATACTGTGTATATCACAATTTCCTCGACTTTAAAGAAGTTTAAACGAACTGAGCTAACAATATTTGTTTTGTGTGAATCAGGTTATTAAAGAAGTTGTTTCTACACTGGGCCGACCTTTGGCAGACGTATTTTTGCACTAACAGAAGGTTATGGTGAATTCACAGTCACTACAAAAGCCAAAAAAAAAAACAAGTTCTATTATGTTAAACAAGTTTTGAATTGTTTAATATATGTTTTCAGGTATATTTTCTCTCTATCTTATTGTATCTATAACTGGTAGTGGTGGAAAACTGGGCGGGTCAGGCTGCGGGCAGGTTGGGTAATAGGTGAGTAATGGGTCACACACCATGGTCAACTTTCCAATATCTTCATTTCCTTATATCAACAATTTTGAGTTTTTATTATTTTTCTATGCTTTTAATCTCAGTTTTTTTTTCTTTTTTTAACCTCATTAACTTAGCAACTCTTCGTTTTGGACCTCTTCCTAGGGTTTAAGGGGGAAGGATATGGGGTTTCCTAGGATGAGGTGCGTATATACAAACTTACTAATTTTGTTGAATTTATGCCCGTTTTGTAATCTCTTACTGGGTTATTGCTACAGTGATGATAATGTTATAGTGGCCTCTGATGTGTCGGTAGAAGGGAGTAATTGCGGCTGGTCCGTTGTTTGAGCCCTGTTTCATATTGGTATAGACAACACGATTATATAACCTGTTAAAACATGATAACTTACAGTGGCGAACCTTGACAATGAAGATGGGGGTAAAAAACGTATATATCCAAAAATTTCTATAGAACCAGGGGGTCGAAAACGTATATACCTAAAAATTTCTATATGAAAACTACATATATAACACTTCAACATTTTAAGTCCTCGCAATCCACGATGTTGAAGATCATTAAATCGCAACTAATCCATTGAATAAGCATAATTAATTTGAATCGTCCATCAATAAACAAAATCCCTTTATATACGCATTTGAAATTTGATTAGATGTTCTCAAATAATATGATGTACCAGGTTCTTAGGCATTATGTGTAAACAAACCATGGTCAACTTTCAAATTGGATGTGTTTCTTTTTTAACTATCTTATTATTTAACATTTTAACCCATTTGATTGCATCACGATTTCCTTCAACTTTTGAAATAGTGATTTAAATCAACAGGTTATTGGAAGATCTCTTGATGGGCTTTCAACTGAATCCGGTTTTGATCTTCAAAAAAGTTTTGGAACCTGGCACTTAAGGAATAGAATGAAAATAATGAATGCGTTGATTTTTTCAAAAAGTGACCCATTTGGAAACCATTGTAAATTATAGTTGATATAATAATACTAACTTACATGTAATTTTAGTTTTAAATATTTTATTTACCATTGTGGTAGGTTGTGTTTATGTGAAGCATGAAACAAAAGTGTATGGGGGCTTCAGGTATGCTTTTTTTTTTTTACTTTATGGTAGGTATATGTTTGACTATAATCTAAAATCACAACTAATTTGACCATCATATGATATGCATGATACTATTTTGCTTGGCAAAGAGTATTTGCATGAGACTTTTCATATAAAAGAAGGCGAGTTTTTGACTTTTGATGTGTTATGTTCGCTCTTCTATTCATTTTTTGAGTTGCAAAGATAATTTATGATTTCTTCATTTAAATTCTAAACTGGGGGCATTTAGGCTTATTTAACAGTTGGCGCTCCTAATTATATTGCTCCAATGGTTACGATTTAGAAGTTATTCATAGGGAAGGTTACGATTTATATAACCCTCTATGTTTCTATTAGTCATGTTTCATATTATCATTAAATCATATTAATGATAATATTTATTTTTGCCATGATATACAGGTTCCAAGTTAAAAAAAAAATTTGCAATCGCATGACCATTGTGCTATTTGGTGTTGCGGGTACTGCGATATCCTTCACCATCATTTAATTCGGTATGTTGAAAGTTTATCATATACGTTTTTTCGTTTGCTTTTGCTGTATATCCTATGGTGTTCTGGTTTATGCGTTGAATCCGATATTAGATGTAGAATGTGACAACCCTCAAAATTTCCATGTATTCCGTACAATTTATTAATAATAATTAAAGTGCTTGATGAATGTGCTGAATCATTTAACTGCTCTCTGAATACTGTGTTATACTTAAATGTGCGTGTTAACATACTAATAGTATACAGAAAAGTTAATAAATAGTCCTGAATATTTTCCTATGTGTTAGGAATTAATTGTATTACAAAAATATATATATTAGACACTTTACAGAATAATTAAACAATTTAACGGAACAGTATCCGACCGAACAACCGGACATTACGCGGGACACTAAATTTTTGTCAAACCCATTGTTTAATTATTTTTGGCTAGTCATGATCCCCGTTTACCATAACACCCGTTAAATATCAAGTAACTAGTATATGTAAATTTATACTTGACAATAAACTAACCTTTGCATTTAGTTACAAAAACTTACATCAAGACCCCCCCCCCCCCCCCCGTGTGCAACCGTCCCCAAGAGGACCCACCATCATCATCACCATATCCCCATGAAATATTCCCTTTTTATATGATTGGGTCTTGCACTTGCCAAGAAATTTGAAATGATTATAAGTAGTGTCTTGAGATCACCATATCACTTCCATATCTTCACAAAGATTACTCTCTCTCTTCACACACACTCTCTCTCTCTCTTTCGGCTCCACCCACAACCGCCCCCATCACCACCACATAACCACCATCATCTTCATCCTTTATTCAAGTCCCATTCAAGTGTAGAAGGTGGATACAAGAGACTTGCAACTTGTGGAGCTTCAAGGAGCTTTCTTTCTTGCTTGTTCATCACCATTTCTTTATCATCTTCACTAGATTCTACCCTAGCCTTGTGCTAGTAGACGTGATTGACCGACCTTGACTGTTAGCTATCTTTGAGAATCTAACCGAGCAAACCAATGTGAGTTCACACACTTTCTAAGGCATGGGATTCCCGGTGGTTTGGGAATGGGTTAAAGAATTTAAAACTGAATCTACATATCCTCCTTGGGTAGGATATGTACGACCATCCTCCTTGGGTAGGATGCCAATATTATTCCTGCGTATTCTCCTTGGGTAGAACTACGTACGTTCGTCCTCCTTGGGTAGGACAACAACCTTAAAACTTACTAGACAAAACTCTATCATAAGTCCCTCATTTTATATCGACTTAATCGCCGAGGACAATGGCGAGCGGGTCATTAGTTATTAGCGCTATTAGGTTTAACAAACCTCACACCGTGCCAGTCGGACGGGCGTGTACTAATGGACTATGGCAAACCGTCAGTGCTGATAGACACTGATGTAGGGCACAACTTACTTGCGTAGTAGTCGATATGGTACAGTCTAGTGGTTCACATGGGGAAGCCCCCACTAACCATGAATATGGTTTGGGTAATAAGGAATGAACTGGTTAAACATACTTTCAACTACGGGGTAACCCCCACGGCAATTACGCCAACGAAAGACAAACCGCGTTTTCAGAAACAACTTAAAACTAATCAACCAACCGTGAACTCACTCAACTTTGTTGTTGACTCGTTGTTACATGCCTTACAGGTCGCTAGATGCTTGGAGCTTGCACGAGGAAGGAGTCGTTGTGGTGTACGGACTGTCATGTTCCGTAATAAACACTTAATCCTTATGAACTTATTAAATCTACGTTTTGGATTTTAAACTTATGGACTATGAACTTATATTTTGGGTTTTGCTTTTAATACTTCCGCTGTTTAATTCGAACTTAGTTAACTAGCTTTGGTCACCAATTGTATTGTGGTTGGTTTCATTTACTTAATCACGTTGTTCAATATGATTGGTGGCTCGATCCTGGTCACGTCACGCCTCCAAACGGTGGTACTCCGCATGGTGGATTTTGGGGGTGTGACAGGTTAAATTTATTTGTTAGTTCATACTTACATAATTGTAAAACATAACCCATGTGGTAAGGACACTGATTAACTTATTTTGCCATTAAAAAAGCAACTAATGCAATCGTCAAATTTTGAGCTTTATGTTATTTCATTCTAGGTGCCAAGCTTTATGGTAGGTTAGAGACGCAACGGTTGCTGATGTAAGTGTCGTCCTCTCTCTCAGTGGTGAAGGTATGATAGTTCTGCTCTGATCATTGTGGTTGATTCTATCGTGTTTACTAATTAACAAACTATATTTTTATATAAAAAGTGAAGTGGATAATTATTTTTATAAGATGTCGTTGTTGTAGTTCCGGTTCAAACTACATGTTAAATCGTTGGTCTAGAGCTATAAATAGTCGATTTTAATATATTAACATGGCTCTTATACTTGCTATCCAATCTGCATCTATCAGGTTGGCTTGTGAAAACACCATCTCCCATTTGCACCCATCAGGTTGGCTTATGATTGGTGGCCCACATGGTGATGCAAGTCTAACCACTTTATTCATTGCGATTTGGGAGGAAGGCTTCAAATTCCTACACACGAATTACAATCTTTCACCTCTTGATTCTTTTCAAGGTATCTTTTATGTCTAATTGCTTATTTCATCTTCCATAGTTTTATATTGCTTATTTGATCTTCTATCGTTCATGTTATAATTTACTTTGAGTAATACCTAATTTTTGTTGAGTTTGTTGTAGATTTGACTACTGTTGACTTCAATTTGTGATTAGTTGTTGCGAAGTTTATGATGATTAGTGAAGTTCTATGGATATTGAGTGAGATTTGTGTTCATTTGATGAATTTGATGATTATTTACTTCAGTTCTACATCTAGAGATTGAGTGCACGAAAAACCCGAAATTCCATTCGGTTTCTGTGGTGGCAATCTGAAGATTTCAAATCCGTTTCTCAATTGCCATTTCTTTCATTCAACATTTTGAACAATTTTGATGGATTCTTTTATATGGTTCAGGTATAATTCGAATCACCCCTGATGTTATATGATTATGTTTGCTTTTTTCTCTTCATGTAATGTTATGATTTCAATTAATATTTAAGTAAAATAAAGTGACCTATTGAGTTCTTTTGCTAGATTTGATTTCCCTTTTCACGGCTAAGGAAAGAATATTGTTAACCAAATGTGAGACAGGATAAATAATTTGAAGTTTAAAACTAAACAAGTGTTCCAACTTTACTTTTCTACTGGAAGTAGGTTTTTTTGTGTTATATCTCTGCATTTGTAAACTAGATTTTACAGCCTTATTGCATTACACTGTTACGTGTTATATTTCATTTTACTTTTATAAATTAGGTTATTAATCTATATGTTATACACAGTAATACATTTATATGTTTTATTTGTTCATATAATGCTTTATATTCCTTTTGAAATGCTACTCTTTGAGATTTTGACCAACCTAAATGCTATATCAAGTCATCAATTCAAATGTGTATCCAGAGAAAGGCGAGACGGGCTATCATCCTTTCATCTTGGTCTGGATCATTCTACATAAGTAGAAAAATATCTGGTAATATTTTGAAAATTATATGGTAAATGTTACCATTGATAAATTCCATTGTTTGCATATATTATTATATACGATTCACATTGAATCATTGTATAAATATCCTCACAAATTTTATAAAAAAACCCTTGTAATAAAATTAATAAAATATTAATATCCTTAAAATAGAGCGACCCGTGGGTACCACGGGTTATAACCTAGTTGCATATAATTATGCTTCATTTCTTCATCAGCCCAGAACAGACCACGAAGCTCACCTTTCTCATCATTCAGATACTCGCATGAAAAATCAGGTAAATAACATTTCTTGTCCATCAAACGAGAAACAAGCATTCAGCATCGTGTTTACCGATATAAGCATTAATATCTTTTGTCACACCCTGACTTTTGCGGAAGCGTGATTATTGGTGTGACTTTTTAATACCATTGCATATGATCATAACAACACTATATGATAAAACCAGTAGATGTACATCCATTAATTTAAGTTTAAAAGTACTACAACGTAATTGTCTGAAATGACGAGACCAAATTCAAGTTACCAACCATGACATGTTTTAAGGAGTTCAAAAAAGACTCAACAAAAGATTTTAAAACAACCCCGAGTTTAGGACCACGTATCTCGTCCAGGATTAAGATACGCCTCCTAAGCCCTAATGACTTGGATGACATCTTTATTCACAACGCAGCTTAAAAACTCCAACGCCCGCCAGATCCATTTACTAATTCCCTGAAATACATGTAGTTTGAAAAATCAACAAAAGTTGAGCGAGTTCATGTGTAAGTGAGTATGTATAAACTTTTGTAAAAATGTCAGTATGTATGAAAATCCCTGGTATGTAGCAATTAAGGAAAAAGAGACCACTATTGGGTTGCAAAGCCAATGATAAGTGTGAAGTGATGAAGGAAGACTCAAACCTAGCGGATTTGTGCGTCGGGCACTTAGTCATCTCATGGTCCACTCAGCGGACTCAGGAGTGGGGCTCGCTACACCCAAATAGATCTATCACTAATGTCCCTCGGTCCTACAACGAGGATTAACGGCCTTAAGTGTCATGCCCACCACTCACATGTTCGCGTAATAAAAACCCTCCTTAAGCTAACCGTACCATGTAAATAAATGTCTGTAATGCATGTAAATGTCTGTAACATGTATTTCACCCCCGAGGTGTAAAACTGAAAATAGTTAAGAGAAAAGGGGGACATGAACTCACAGTATTGTGTCTTCGATACTTGTAACCCAAATCTCTTCAGCATACACGACTCCCTACAATGTACTATGGTCTATTAGACGAACGGGCCATGCCTTGCCTTTGTATTTACGTTTTTGAGTTACGTTTCTGGTATTATTCCAAGTTATAATAATTATATTTAGCTTCGGAATAATTGTTAATACAATATTTCTGTATTAATACTTCTCAAGTATTTTAGCTTCGTGCTTCCTTCCCAAAGATGGGATATCGGAAATATATTTTTAAGTCTTTATTATAGAACATATATTTATCCACTTTTATGTATAAACCAATTTCCGATATTTTGTATTTGGTGATAATATTATGACGAGTTTTATCTTTGAAAACGAAATCTTAAATATACTAGTAAACACTCATCTTGAAAATATTTACTAAGTGTTAGGATTTTCGGAAAATTTAGCCATAGTCTCCTTTGTAAATGGAGGTGTCCATGCTTAATAGCATATCATTTTCTTTTACATATATCCCGTAGATCGTTCTCACATAACCAATTCCGACATTTAGACATGCAAAGCATTACTTCAGTTGTTTCAGCTTTATTAATCAAAACTGGACTGTTTTCGAGCAATTTAATAAAATAGTTAACTTGTTCCAAAAATTCCCAAATTTTTACAGAATGACGCATACGATCCAAATTTTATTGTGTAAAAATATCAGGGTCCAGTTCGTTACCAATATTTTATAGAAATTTATTTACCCGACTGCAATCAGATTTGTTACTTTCTGATTGCAGTTTACGGAATAATTCACTAAAAATTAACCGTAAGTCCGATTGACGAAATTCCAGTTGGAGGATCATCGTGACAACGGTGAACATCTACTGTAAAAATTCCATGAGTTGATTCTACTCAGGTTTCAAGTTATGCCTCCGAATACAACACACTTTTTCTGCAGGAAAAACACAGCTTAAGCTGCTGTCCAAAAACAGTCCTTTAAAAATAGTAAACGACCTCAAAAAATTACGATTCCAGTGCCATTTGCTCGGTTATTCCAAAATGCATATTTTAGACTTCAGAAAATCGGTTTTTCGATTTAAAAAGGTCCAGTTACAGCCTGTTGAAGTTGGCTGGAAATACCAATCAGCATGCTGTTTACAATGTAGAAGTTACTAAAAACGCATCAACAAGGGTCCTACCCATGGTTTATCGATGATTTAATGATCATACTTCGTGCATGCTTTAACCAACCCTAAACCAACCTGATTTCAACTTCATACAAACTTTTTATGTAGAGTTCCATGTTCATCTTTTAGGGTTCTATTTCTTGTGATTTAAACAAATAACATTGTACATCACATTTTAACTAAGAATAAGATGGAACAAGGTGTAGAGACTTACTACTAGCACAAGGCTATGGTAGAAATCTAGTGAAGATGATGGTGAGAAAAGATTTTGATAAGATTAGAACAAAGCTCCCTTGAAGTTCCTTCAACTTGCTACCTTCATGAACCACCTTCAATGCTTGAATGGAGCTTGAGTATGATGAAGATGAAGGTGATTAAGTGGTGGTGATGGTGAAATCAGCTAGGGGGAGCCGAATGGGAGAGAGAGAGAGGGTGAGTTTGAGTGTGGTTTTAATGTTATAATCAGCATTTCTTGGAAATCATGAGCCTTCTAGCCTATTGTGATTATTACCTAGATTCTTGGCCAATCAAATGAAGATTACACTAAATAAAATCTCAACAAAATATATTAGTAATGATTTGGCTGAAAATTCGGTTGGGGGGGGGTAATTTGTAAAATTTTGGTAATTAGTGGGTAATTAATTAGAAGGTTAAGGGTATTTTCAAGAATAGTGGGTGTATGCCATGTTTCTATAGTGTGTGGGGATTTTTGCGACCGTAAATAATTAAGAATGATAAAATAATATTTCTGACAATATTTTGGTGTCCCGGGTAATGTCTGGTTGTTCGGTTACGTATTGTTCCGTTAAAGCGTTTAATTGTACCGCACAGTGTCTTTTATGCATCTTTTTATAACGAATTTTAATTCCAACACTTAGGAAAGCGTTCAGACCATTTAGTCAATTCTCTGTATAGTACGAGTGTGTTAAAAGCTGAATTGTTGCTAAAAATGCAGAATTCTATACTTAAAATGAGTTTTAGGCACTTTCCGGCACTCAAACTATCACCTAGTGACACAGTCTTATGGTCCTCACTTCCCTACACTCCATACTGGTGTTGTGACACCTGTGTCACTTCAACCATCAAACAAATTCCAAACCAATGAAATAATGTATTTCATACTTGGGATTTGTATAAATATGTGTATCGTTTGCACATATTAATTCTTGTTCGATTTCGGGCTTTAAATCGCTTTCTGGAAGGTTATACGCGATCTGATGCGTAAATATAACCAGTTTAATGCAACAAACACTCCGGAACAGTTAAATAGGCTTAACATACCTTAAATAACCCTTACATAACTTAGAAATAAGTTTTGGATGGTTTGGTATGCCGAAATCAAGTTTATTCGCTTACAGGGACTAAATTCGACAAACTGCGAAAGTATGTCAATTTGTACTGTAACAGACCTTGCGGAACTTGATCATAAGTTAAATATGCCCTAAATATCCTTTACATAGCTTAGAAATAGGCTTTGAGGTGTTTGGTGCGCAAAAATAAACTTTATGCTCATTCAGGGACTAAAAGCGTCAAAAAGTGCATAAGTTTGCATTTTCGCGCATATTTTACGTTCTGAATACTTCCGGACATCCAAAATTTATGTAAGCATTAAAATATTTTATTTTAGTGTTTAGCATGAGAAAAATCATTCGTCGCGCAATTTGGATCGTTTTTCGCGCTTATGCGCATTCCGTCGTAATTAAGCAAACATCGCGATCGTACGACCAAACGAACCGACATCCGAGATATTTTTGAGCATATTTTGAGTTCCCTACACTTTAACTTCATTTTAGAGCCTTGAAATGAGGTTAACGGGGCTTAAACGTGCCAAAAATGCATCAAATCCAAGTTTCTAAAGTGCAGGGACCATTTCTGCCAATTCTGGAAACCTTGCCCAGGCGGGCCGCGTGAGATTGTTGTGCCAGCTTACGCGGGCCGCGTGAAAGTCCCAGATCAGCAAAAAAAATCTGTTCCAGCTGTTCCACACCCTTGAACCTGGTTTTTTATCATTCAAGGGGCCAAATTTGATGGTTTTTAAGAGCCTATGGTATCCAAATACCATGTGCCCACTTGGACGGCCGAGATCGAAGCACGTTTCGCGATGAACGATCCTAACGGTTGTGCCATTCCTATAAATACCCACCTTCATTTCATTCATTCCTCACTTGAATTCTGAGATTTTCTCTAAGTTGGAGTGATTATCACTTCATACCTGAGAAATACTTGGAATTCAATCTTGCGGGGACCTTCTGTAAGTATTCTTTCGCGTTTTTCGTTCGTTTTAGCGTTAAAGTCAAACTGTGTTTGACTTTTTGCATTAACCAGTTTATGGTCAATGCGAAGTTCGTTTGAACTTCATAACGTGAGCGTAATCACGATGGTTATAGTCCCTAGTGACTATACCTACTGATTTCCACGTTATCTAGGCTTAGTGACTAGTCGTAGTTTCGGCCAAAATGCGTTTCCTCGCGTATTTTGTAACCAAACTACTCTAGGGTATCAAAACCGTTTGTTTTGATACGGTTTTGATACCAAACCTGTTTTCTAACTTTACTAAACATGCGCTAGCATGTTTAGCTCGTCGCTTTTAGATTTGTGCTTGTTTAGGGTCGTAAAGGTAAGCGATCTAATCAATCGCTTATACTTTCGAACCCGACCCATTTGGTCGATCATTAGGATCCGACCAAACACTTTAGGTGACCATAGTTGTATATGAAATAACCTTTTAAGGTTATACCTTATGGTCACGTCGTTTAAGTAGTTGTATCATAAGTAATTCTTATGCCTTAGGAAAATTACCAAAATGCCCTTTTTACGCATAAATTCATTTTAAGCATATGTAACCTAAGTTTTGACATTTAACTGATTAGACAATAATATTAGACATGTTAAGGCATACATTACTTGTCATAGGACTAGTTAGACGTTCCGAACACGTTTTACGCGAACGACGCGTTAAAGTAGCGTAAGCTACCTAAACGGGTCGTAATGGGTCGTAAGCACTTAGGTTAGGTTTCATTTTAAGTATGTAGGCCTTGTTAAACCATATCATATGAGTTCCAATACTCATTCGGTTTACGAAACCTCATACTATCCAATCTCCCGATTAGGTCCGGTTATTTACATAGTTACCTATATTAGGTGCCGTTTGATTTCCGTGATCCCTCTAGCTTTGCTTGGTTGTTATTCAAGACTTCTAAGCACCCTCAAGTGAGTACATAGTCCCCTCTTTTACTGTTTTCCAAACATTTTGGGGTGAAACACATGTGCCTACTTGTTACTTTCGTGATTTCCATTATTTTTACATCATATACTTGCTATGTTCATTAGTACACTATTAGTACATGATTTCATTGTGTTTTTGCTATGTATGTTTACTTAACATACTAGCACATTGTTTTACATTACCTTTTCATGCTATGTATGTTCATCATACCTAGTACATTTTACATCGCATGCTATGTATGTCCATTATCGCATACTTAGTACATTGTTTGTGCATTTTTACCTATAGTTTAGTTGATACATATTTCACTTGCCATACATGACATTTTGTTTACACATTACTCGATTGACATTTGACATAAACATTTATGACATGGTTTTCACGAAGACATTTGACAATTGGTTTAGACATGGGCAATTTACATTGGTGGTTTATTTGGGTAAGTGATTTAAGTAACGAGATGTGTGTAATATGATACAAGCATGGTGGATACGCCGCTTGTACTTCCTATATATAAGTGCTTGTATTATATTACATGTCGTAGCGTTATTTAAATCATTCAATTTGGACTTATACATTTTATACAAATAACATATTTTCACAAGACATTGTTTTACAAAACAGCTTGTTTTATACAAATTCATTTTACTTGGTTATTCATTTAACCTTACATCATTTTCTTTCTTTTTACTATACATATTTATCATCGCTTTTCAAACGATTTACAAAACAAAACATTTTACAAGGATCATGACTGACTTTTGTTAAACAACTTTTTGTCAACTTATAAGTCATGAATCCTAATTCAATAAAATCTATGTACTCGCCGGCATTTTTATGCTGACGTATTTTCACATGTGTTTCAGGTACAGTAGTTGGTGTTATACGATGATGATATTGGTGTATGCTCACATAGGAATGGACAAGGCCTTAGTGACATTAAAAGATGCAAGACTAGTTAATTATGTTATGTTTCTTTGTTGTTAAGACATTGTAATTCATTTAATTCAATAAAACGAAATTTGTTTAATCCATGGTTGTGAAACAATGATTCTGTTACAACACTCCCCGACGTTTCCGCCACGTTTTGTTGTTTTACGTGGTCGGGGTGTGACAGGTGTAGTACTCTATCCCTGGCTCATACTGGCCTCAATATAGTGTCTGTCTATGTGCTGGCATTGTCAGCATGTGTCTGGGTTATCCGCTCACTGTGCTAACTGTGCTTTATGCATCAGGTTTGTCACTAAGAGTCTGTATGAAATAAATGGAGTGACTGTATGTAAAGTGATGCACATGTATGTTTGTAACATAAATCAGTAAGCTGTTTAAAGTGTCAGTTGTTATCAAGCACAGTCATTAAGCACATAATTAGAATTAATTAATTGTACAGTACCTGTAATTGTGAGGGTTGTCACATTCTCCCCCCGTTAAGAAAATTTCGTCCTCGAAATTTGTACTACCTTAACTCCTTAGGGTTTCATTATGCGTGTATGTATACAAATAATACCGAGGCAAATAGTCACCAAACCGAAACAAACCTTATTCACATCAGGTGAGTCCAAGATTATATATAACAACACAAATCCAATGGTTAAAAGGTATGTGCTTTTAGCATTTAATGTCAAGGGCATAAGTTGTGTTGACGTCTAGTCTAGTGTAATCCAGTTACAGGGGTTCCACAAAAGAGGAGTTTTGTCCAATAGGATTCTCAAATGATTGGTCATAGTATGCAAACGAGTTTTCACAACCCATAGCCTCCGCTATATGAACTCAAAATCAATGATTTGGATGCGATAGTATTATGAAGATGACCTGTCAAATTTTGAAATAATAAGTGGTGAGGATTTGTGTGTTGACATTCTCGAATTGCGAAAATACACCGAGTGAGGTACAAGCGAATCTGGTGTATCAGTGTTTTAATTCGTAGTTGCATCAGAAATGTTGATATGACAAGTTGACAAAAGTATATGTAGTTTTGTGTGAAACAGTTGACCATGATTAGCACAAGCTAATCACACCGCAGGGTGTCGTAATGACGAGATTCAATAATAGTGGTGACTACACAAGTTTACCGTGCCTGAAATCAATTGAAAGTGTACAAAGACAACCCGAAGGTTTGATTTACACAATGTCGTAAAGTTTCCAGTTGAACAAAGAATATCAAAGAGCCACTGTTTTTGATCGAAGGTGAAAAAGTATTAAATACCGCAAGGTATTCGATTAGTCAATGAAAGAATCATTAAGAGGTACATTGTGCTATGGAATGAATCTATGTACCATTGCCTTGACACACAACTGTGTTGAGACTGCTTTAATTGTGATAAACTAGATGGATTTAGAGCAAATAAATAATTTAAATCTGTATATGAAGTGAGTAACCCAATTAGCACAAGCTTCAATTCTGTGAAAAATATCACCTCAAGGTGTCGAAGTCAATCAAACGATTTAGTGGAGTTGTAGATCAACCGAATCTACTACGACTCGTAATGAAAGAATCTTTGCAAAAATGTTTGAATATGACGCTCCCATTACATCATATGACGTCTTAAACTGAATAAGCGAAATGAATAAGTTTGAGCAATTTAACTTGGTTCTGGCGTAATCCGATAATAAACGTATGCATCAACAAGGGAATCCCAGCACGTTTACGATGATGAATTATGAACGTAACTTGAACGCAAGCAATTTCAAGAAAGTGTGTTGACTTGGTAACAAAAGAGTCAACAATAACAATAATGTAAGCCATTTGAATCACAACCCAGTGATTAGGTTTAGCAACATAATATTCGAACTTCAATGAAGCGCTTGAAATGAAACCGCAAGCGTAGCAAAAGGTGCATGCGTAATATGTGAGTTTTCAAGTAATGACACAATGAGTGTTTGCTAAAATGGAGAAACGACCAAATATTCGAAGCAAATGTGTGTTCGCTCTTAGTGAAGAAAATCAAAGTGATGCAACTACTTTAAGGGGAGTAGAGATGCAAACATCTACTCGGCTAGAAGCAAAAGTGAAGATTTTAACGAAAGAATTTCAAGTACTTTCTGTTCTGTTAACTGAAATGGCATATATGTCAGGTTAATGGTGTTCGATTGAGTTAACAGATATGGTGTCTAAGTAACAACCTTTACAAGTTTGGACCTGGGTTCCCAAGGGTCCTAAGCATATGTTCTCTAGATCCTCAAGGTTTTGTATTCTGTGTAGCTCGGTTTTGTGCATTGTGTAGGAAACACCATCTTTATATACGTTTAAAAACAAGTTATCGTCCCACGATTTCCCCGGTATACTTCCTTCCTGAATTCATCGCTAACGATACTCGATCATCAATCAGTCGTGTCATAGTAGTTTGGATCCTCACAGTTAGTTAAATAAGAAATTCGTTAATTCTCAGCAAGAGTTACTGACTCTTGTGGGTTAGCTCGTTCGGCTCTTGATAGTTGATGCCCATTTGAAAATTTACGGCCTCCTTCTTGACGAGCAGAAATCTGGGTTACCCAAAAGGGAATTTTTGGTCTGTTATCTTCCTTCTCTATCAACTTCTGAGGTTGCACTGCCAATTCTTGCATCTCCGAAGGTGTAAGTCGCTAAAGTGCATCGACTACAGGCGCGATGCCTGGAATCAAATCGATGCGAAGATTCGTCTTGTCGTTGAGGGGATAATTCTGGCAAGTCTTCAGGGTAGACTTCAGGATATTTCCTTATCACAGGAATATCTTTGAGTTTTGGTTCTTCGGCTCCCTTGTCCCCGACATGAGCCAAGAAAACAACACATCCTTTACGCAATAACTTTTGGGCCTCCCCGCAATTAGTAATTTGTAGGGGCGTGTCCTGCTTCATGTGTCACACCCCGACCACGTAAAACAACAAAACGTGGCGGAAACGTCGGGGAGTGTTGTAACAGAATCATTGTTTCACAACCATGGAATAAATAGTTTTGTTTTATTGAATTATTGAATTCAATGTTTTGGTACAATTTAGAATAATACAAATAATTGTTTCTCAGTTTTAAGTCACTAAGGCACAAGTCCATCCTACATGTAGCGTGCATCCACAATCATCACATAGCAGTACCTGAAACATATATGAAAATATGGTACGTCAGCATAAAAATGCCTGTGAGTAACATAGGGTTTTGTGTATTAGATTCATGGCTTTAGATAATACGAGAAAAGGTTTTATGTTTTCAAAATAGCCATGAATCTAATGTAAAAGTTTTGTCTCTGAAAGTGTGTCATTTTGGAAAACGGGTTTATAGTATAGACAAAAATATACTTTGGTTTTGAAAAGTTTGTATAAATAGTATATCAAAGTATACTTTAGTTTTGAAATAGTTAAATGGATAGTATATCAAAATATACTTTAGTAATTAAAATAATAGTTTTGGTAGTATATCTCAAGTATACTTTGGTTTAAGAATAAAAGTATTAGTAGTATATCAAATTATACTTTGGTTTGAAAATAGCATATCAACTATGCTTTGGTTTAAAAGTAGCATATCAACTATGCTTTGGATAGTATATCAAAATATACTTTAGTTTAAAAATAGCATATCAACTATGCTTTGGAAAATAGTAGCATATCAAACTATGCTTTGGATAGTATATCAAAATATACTTTAGTTTAAAAATAGCATATCAACTATGCTTTGGAAAATAGTAGCATATCAAACTATGCTTTGGATAGTATATCAAAATATACTTTAGTTTAAAATAACAAAGTATGTTAAAACATATGTTGGATTTTGTACGTAGTATATCAAAATATACTTTGGTATATCACATTTGAGAGCACATCAAACTGTACTTTTGTAGTATATCAACATATACAAAGAGAGCGTGATTTGGTATTCAACAAAGCCTTAGTGTATCAAACTACACTTTGGAGACTATAGAAACACCACAAAGGCAATTTCTATTTGGTTAAAATTTGGTTTCTGACATTCCATACAACAGGAATGGGGTGTCTAGTCCTATAGCGCTATATCATACTACCAATCGGCTGGGTGAATGTATAAAAATATTACAATCCAACAATTTGTTTATTAAGTTTTGGAAAAAAAATCAGTGTTTAAACCATAGGAAATCGTTTAATTTGTCAAAAGAATGTGTACTAAACATGTATAATCATGTAGTTTAAAATCAGGAAAATAACAGATAGGCATATATGTTTCACCCCCAAACATTTGAAAACAGTAAAAGAGGGGACTATGTACTCACTTGAGATTGCAAGTATCCTTGATTAAGTGTCCTAACAAAGCTTGGGAAATCAAGGAATCAAGTGGCACCTAGTATGGATCACTATGTTAAACAATCGGATCCTAAATCGGAAGATAGGATAGAATAAAGTTCTATAAATCAAATGAGTATTGCAACTCATATGGCATGATTTAATAGACCTAACATTCTGATTTGGAAGTTTACCTAAGTGCTTTTGACCTGTTTCGACCCATTATGGTAGTATAAGCCACTATAATGCGTCGTTTGCGTAAAACTTATGTTCGGATGGTTAACTATGTGCTATGTCAAGTCTTACATGCCCAATTATCCCTAAACATGTTACTAATTCAGATTATATGTCAAAAATATGTTCACATAATCAAAATATGGATTTTAGCTTCAAAAGGGCATTTTGGTCATTTCCTATGGGCATACAA
Source organism: Helianthus annuus (assembly GCF_002127325.2). NCBI lineage: Eukaryota > Viridiplantae > Streptophyta > Magnoliopsida > Asterales > Asteraceae > Helianthus > Helianthus annuus. The sequence continues at coordinate 64,687,390 of NC_035440.2, read as the reverse complement.
GCTAACTAGCATACAACTAACCAATCCTATGTGATCATAAGGTATAACCTCAGTGGTTATTCCCTATACAACTATGATCACTAATTAAGCTTGGTCGGATCCTAAAGATCGACCAAACGGGTCGGGTTCGGAAGTATAAGCGGTTGTTTAGACCGCTTACCTTACGACCCTAAACAAGCACAAACTAATAGTGTCGAGTTAGACATGTCAAAACATGTCTAACCTACTGATTTGGTATCAAAACAAAGTGTTTTGATACCCTAAAGTAGTTCCGTTGCAAAATGCGTGCTAAAACGCATTTTGACCGAAACTTTGACTCGACACTACAACTAGTTAACGTGGTAATCAGCGGCTATAATCACGAAGGATTATAACTATCGTGATTACAATCACGTTTCAAAGTTCAATTGAACTTTGACTTGACCAATTGATGGTCAAAACCGAAAGTCAAACTGTTGGCCAAACTGTTTGACTTTCTGCACTACATAAGGAAAAAGCAAATAAAAGAATGAAAGAAGGCTCACAATAGTCCTTGCTATCTTTTCTACAAAGAAGACAAGTCCCAAAAAGCTTAGAAGAGAGCTCCAAAGCAGATTAGAGAGGAGAAGAATGAGGTATGAGCATGGAATGAATGAAGTTGATGGCTATTTATAGTTGTAGTGGATTAACAAGATCATTCCACTTGTTTTTCTTAGCCATTTAGCATTAATCCTAGCCATACATGTGTTACAAGCTGATTAGAGCCTTGGTGAACACACAAACTTGCCCACCACACAAAGAAATTGCACAAACAGCCCTTGAATTTGCAAACTGTTGCTGAAAATGAACTTTCTGCCCAGATGTGGCACTCGCGTAGCGCGACGGCATAGGCAGGAGGGCTCGCGCTACGCTAGGTGTATCAGATTCAGCAAAGTTTCAAAAATGGCAGAAATGGTCCCTGCACGCGTTTAAAGCCTTTTTCGATGCGTTTAAACCCCGTTAACCTCATTTCAAGGCTCTAAAATGAAGTTAAAGCATAGGGGACTCAAAACATGCTCAAAAATATCTCGGATGTCGGTTCGTTTGATCGTACAATCGCGTTGTTCGGTTAATTACGACGGAAGTCGTAACGAACGCAAAATCGATCCAAATTAAGCGACGAATGGAATTTTTGCATGGCGATCACTAAAATAAAAATATTTTAGTGTGTACAAAAATTTTGGATGACCAGATGTGTCCAGAACGCAAGATATGCGCGAAAATGCAAACTTACGCCGTTTTTGACACTTTTAGTCCCTGAATGATCATATAAGCATGTTTTCGCACACCGAACCACTCAAAGCTTGTTTCTAAGCTATGATTAGGTTATATATGGTATGTTTAACTTATGATCAAGTTCTGGACTGTTCGATACCATACGAATCGGTATAGTTTCGCAGTTTAACGCAAATAGTCCCTGCGATTGAATAAACTTGTTTTTGCCATACCAAACCTTCCAAAACTTATTTCTAAGTTATGTAAAGGTCATTTAAAGTATGTTAAGCCTATTTCACTATTCCGGAGTGTTTGTTGCGCTAAAACTGATTACGTTTACGCACCAGTGCGCATCTAACTTTCCAGAAAGCGATTTAAAGCTCGGAATTGAACAAAAATTGATATGTGCAAAGGATACACATATTTATACAAATCCCAGGTATGAAACACAATGTTTCATAGGTTTGGCATTTGTTTGGTGTTCGTGGTGACACAGGTGTCACAGTCTCCCCTACTTTAGGAAATTTCGTCCCGAAATTTAATTCTAGAGGAAACTTGTGAAGACAACTGTGATCGTTTCGCTTTCAAGTGAATCCTTCGTTTCCCGAGTAGAACTCTAGGTCACGTTTGGATTCTTAGCGAATCTGTTAACTGCCAAAATGTTGCAGTAACAAACACATGGGGTTTTGAACGACGGATAGGAGGATGTTTCCTATGAAGACTATTATAGGAAACTTGTGTGTGCTCGAAATCAGAGTCGGAGATGCAAAATAAAATGTCATTGGCCAAGGTCCAGGACTTCTAGTAATTTAAATAACGCTACTTTCGCAATGTAATAAGGAACACTTATATATAGGAAGTACCAGCGGCGTATCCACCATGCCCTTTTACATTGCTCCCGTCTCGTTATTCTCATCACTATAGGTCTTAACACATGACAAAACTTGTTGTGGTTTCTGTGCACTGAATTCCATAATTACGTATGCATCCATAATTACGTAATTCCTTGCACAGTCCGCACAGTTCATCTCATAATGTGTAGGGTAAAATCAATCGAATAACCATGAAATGACTTGACTAGATCACCAAAAGATCTTTTTAATTAAATCAACGAACGATCTTTTTAACTAGATCAACACATGATCTCCTTATCTAGATCGTCGTATGATCTTTTTAAATAGACCATTTAAGGGATCTTTATAACTCGGAACCAAATAATCGTTTTGAATCAGCACTTTGGAATCCAAGGTTCTTACTATTTGCATAGAAGCCCCTTAAGGATTTAAGACAGTACTTTGAGTATCCTTCTGAGAATCTAACATATGAAAATACGGAAGATTCCACCAGGACTTAGATAACGAGCTTTGGAATTACACATAACCACAAAATCACCAAATTATGTATTCGTTAATTTAATTATTAACTCGTTTGTGAATTTGAAGTACACTAGAAATCCAATCACGGACTTCAATTAGTACTTTAAAATATCCTCAAGAATCTAACTATGAAGATAGGAAGATCTTATAAGGATTTGGAATTTGTTTCTGTCGTTTTATAACATTCGTATTAGGATAAATAAAGAATCCAATTAAGGACTTACGATAGCACCTTTATCAAATCAAAGATTTGAAATGGTACTTCAAGTATCTGATTAAGAATTGCACCTGTACTTTGTTTCTTAAAAGAAACTAGTACTTAGGATTTTTTGGGGAGATCACAAATGATCATAGAATAAAGGAATCACACGAGAAGTTTGTTCTGAAAAGAACATGGTTCTTTGGTGTCGATATTGTAGGGGTATGTCGACACATACACACAATTGTATCAGTTTTGGAAATAAAATTGGAACAACCATTTTATTTATAATAACTGAATTGTCTCAAATGTCAAAAGATAACAACAAAGGAAATACAAAAGACTAATTGTTCCCTGCTGCGTTGTCATTTGCATTTGCCTCGTTTATGTTGAATACTCGTCCACGTGCTGGATTTGTATTAACAAGTCTTGGGCAATTGTTCCTGTAGTGAGTAAGGTCACCACAGTTATAGCACGATCCGGGAGGAAACTGTGCTCGAACAACGGCAGGATTTGCAGCATTTTGGTTTTGGATAACATGGCGACATGTATTGACCAAATGTCCCAATCGCCCGCAGTGGGTACACTTCTGACACGGTGTCTGATTCACATGATGACGGTTGCATTTGTTGCACAAGGGTGCAGTACCAATATAGTTCTTCCTAGCACGAGGCTGTGCTGGCTGATTTGGTGCAACCTGATCATTCTGAGCGACTACTACGAAGTTTTGTGAAGCCTTACGCTTCTTCGACTTCTTAGAGGACTCGGTCTGTTTATCCTTTGGTTTATCTTGTGCTGTCTTGTCAGATGGTCTTGGATCGCCATTTCGGAAAAGCTTACCCTTCCTGATTTGAGATTCAGTCAGGGTGGCAGATAGTTCAATGGCTTGTCTGACGGTAGTAGGGTTGCTACCAGTAACAATATCCTAAACTGGGTCAGGAAGACCATCGATGTATCTTTCAATCGCCTTATCCAAGGGCGTAACCATGGTAGGACATAACAGACTCAATTCCTCGTAACGATCAGTGTAGGCTCGATGTTCACTGCTGTCTTGTTTGAGATCATCAAATTCCCGTTCTAAAGCCCTAAGCTCATGACGAGGACAGAATTCCTTCATCATTAGAGCCCGAAGCTCTTCCCAGGTTTGTGCCATTGCTACATTGGCACCTCGATCCCTCATTATGCCATTCCACCATGTGAGTGCTCTTTTCTGGAATACACTTGACGCAAACTCAACTTTTCGCTCGTTTGGGCATTGCACATGACGAAACGTGCTTTCGAGACTCTCAAACCACTGTAGGAGCCCTGTGGCCCCTTCAGACCCAGTAAATGTGAGTGGCTTAGCTGAGTTGAATGTCTTAAAGGTACACTGAACATTGTTATTGTTTGCCTGATTTATCTGGGTGATAAGGTTCGGGAGTACAGCAGCGAATTGCTGAGCAATTAAGGCTGCCAAGGCGGCATCCTGAGCTTGATCACGTCGAGGAGGCATATTCTAAAAGGGCAAAGAAACATGAGGGAAAAACGAGTGAGATGTCATTGGATATTCAAAACTAGATGTTAAGAATATCGACAAGGCATAAGGATTGTGACCATTTGTTCGTTACTTAAAACAAACAAACGACACTGTGACAAATCAAAGTAAATGGGTCAACATAATGTATCACTGAAGACATGCTCGCCTATAAGTGAACACTCACCCCAAGAGTTCCCAGGTAAGAGTGACTGGTCCGATACTGCGGATTTGTACGAACACTCTAGCCTTAGACAGAAAACTCAGGATACAGGCATTCACTCTTCCAGTTTGCACGTGTTCACATTATTTAGACTCAAACTTTGACGGGATTTTGAAAACTCAAAAGGCACAAAGCTAAAGATGAATCAAACTGGAAGGGTTCAAAACCTAGTAATCAATCATCCAAGGATAGATGATTAATTTTCGAAGCGGATTTGTTATTGTGTTCTCGTTGTGGTTATCACCTAAGGATAGGTGACGTGTATTGTTTTAAGACTAAACACAAGATAACATGTGATAGGGTCCTAGGAAGGTTATAGTCTAGGTCAAAGCATTACTAATAACCTAATTCCCTATAACCATTGGCTCTGATACCAACTTTTCTGTCACACCCCGACCACGTAAAACAACAAAACGTGGCGGAAACGTCGGGGAGTGTTGTAACAGAATCATTGTTTCACAACCATGGAATAAATAGTTTTGTTTTATTGAATTATTGAATTCAATGTTTTGGTACAATTTAGAATAATACAAATAATTGTTTCTCAGTTTTAAGTCACTAAGGCACAAGTCCATCCTACATGTAGCGTGCATCCACAATCATCACATAGCAGTACCTGAAACATATATGAAAATATGGTACGTCAGCATAAAAATGCCTGTGAGTAACATAGGGTTTTGTGTATTAGATTCATGGCTTTAGATAATACGAGAAAAGGTTTTATGTTTTCAAAATAGCCATGAATCTAATGTAAAAGTTTTGTCTCTGAAAGTGTGTCATTTTGGAAAACGGGTTTATAGTATAGACAAAAATATACTTTGGTTTTGAAAAGTTTGTATAAATAGTATATCAAAGTATACTTTAGTTTTGAAATAGTTAAATGGATAGTATATCAAAATATACTTTAGTAATTAAAATAATAGTTTTGGTAGTATATCTCAAGTATACTTTGGTTTAAGAATAAAAGTATTGGTAGTATATCAAATTATACTTTGGTTTGAAAATAGCATATCAACTATGCTTTGGTTTAAAAGTAGCATATCAACTATGCTTTGGATAGTATATCAAAATATACTTTAGTTTAAAAATAGCATATCAACTATGCTTTGGAAAATAGTAGCATATCAAACTATGCTTTGGATAGTATATCAAAATATACTTTAGTTTAAAAATAGCATATCAACTATGCTTTGGAAAATAGTAGCATATCAAACTATGCTTTGGATAGTATATCAAAATATACTTTAGTTTAAAATAACAAAGTATGTTAAAACATATGTTGGATTTTGTACTTAGTATATCAAAATATACTTTGGTATATCACATTTGAGAGCACATCAAACTGTACTTTTGTAGTATATCAACATATACAAAGAGAGCGTGATTTGGTATTCAACAAAGCCTTAGTGTATCAAACTACACTTTGGAGACTATAGAAACACCACAAAGGCAATTTCTATTTGGTTAAAATTTGGTTTCTGACATTCCATACAACAGGAATGGGGTGTCTAGTCCTATAGCGCTATATCATACTACCAATCGGCTGGGTGAATGTATAAAAATGGTACAATCCAACAATTTGTTTATTAAGTTTTGGAAAAAAAATCAGTGTTTAAACCATAGGAAATCGTTTAATTTGTCAAAAGAATGTGTACTAAACATGTATAATCATGTAGTTTAAAATCAGGAAAATAACAGATAGGCATATATGTTTCACCCCAAAACATTTGAAAACAGTAAAAGAGGGGACTATGTACTCACTTGAGATTGCAAGTATCCTTGATTAAGTGTCCTAACAAAGCTCGGGAAATCAAGGAATCAAGTGGCACCTAGTATGGATCACTATGTTAAACAATCGGATCCTAAATCGGAAGATAGGATAGAATAAAGTTCTATAAATCAAATGAGTATTGCAACTCATATGGCATGATTTAATAGACCTAACATTCTGATTTGGAAGTTTACCTAAGTGCTTTTGACCTGTTTCGACCCATTATGGTAGTATAAGCCACTATAATGCGTCGTTTGCGTAAAACTTATGTTCGGATGGTTAACTATGTGCTATGTCAAGTCTTACATGCCCAATTATCCCTAAACATGTTACTAATTCAGATTATATGTCAAAAATATGTTCACATAATCAAAATATGGATTTTAGCTTCAAAAGGGCATTTTGGTCATTTCCTATGGGCATACAAGCTAACTAGCATACAACTAACCAATCCTATGTGATCATAAGGTATAACCTCAGTGGTTATTCCCTATACAACTATGATCACTAATTAAGCTTGGTCGGATCCTAAAGATCGACCAAACGGGTCGGGTTCGGAAGTATAAGCGGTTGTTTAGACCGCTTACCTTACGACCCTAAACAAGCACAAACTAATAGTGTCGAGTTAGACATGTCAAAACATGTCTAACCTACTGATTTGGTATCAAAACAAAGTGTTTTGATACCCTAAAGTAGTTCCGTTGCAAAATGCGTGCTAAAACGCATTTTGACCGAAACTTTGACTCGACACTACAACTAGTTAACGTGGTAATCAGCTGCTATAATCACGAAGGATTATAACTATCGTGATTACAATCACGTTTCAAAGTTCAATTGAACTTTGACTTGACCAATTGATGGTCAAAACCGAAAGTCAAACTGTTGGCCAAACTGTTTGACTTTCTGCACTACATAAGGAAAAAGCAAATAAAAGAATGAAAGAAGGCTCACAATAGTCCTTGCTATCTTTTCTACAAAGAAGACAAGTCCCAAAAAGCTTAGAAGAGAGCTCCAAAGCAGATTAGAGAGGAGAAGAATGAGGTATGAGCATGGAATGAATGAAGTTGATGGCTATTTATAGTTGTAGTGGATTAACAAGATCATTCCACTTGTTTTTCTTAGCCATTTAGCATTAATCCTAGCCATACATGTGTTACAAGCTGATTAGAGCCTTGGTGAACACACAAACTTGCCCACCACACAAAGAAATTGCACAAACAGCCCTTGAATTTGCAAACTGTTGCTGAAAATGAACTTTCTGCCCAGATGTGGCACTCGCGTAGCGCGACGGCATAGGCAGGAGGGCTCGCGCTACGCTACGGTGTATCAGATTCAGCAAAGTTTCAAAAATGGCAGAAATGGTCCCTGCACGCGTTTAAAGCCTTTTTCGATGCGTTTAAACCCCGTTAACCTCATTTCAAGGCTCTAAAATGAAGTTAAAGCATAGGGGACTCAAAACATGCTCAAAAATATCTCGGATGTCGGTTCGTTTGATCGTACAATCGCGTTGTTCGGTTAATTACGACGGAAGTCGTAACGAACGCAAAATCGATCCAAATTAAGCGACGAATGGAATTTTTGCATGGCGATCACTAAAATAAAAATATTTTAGTGTGTACAAAAATTTTGGATGACCAGATGTGTCCAGAACGCAAGATATGCGCGAAAATGCAAACTTACGCCGTTTTTGACACTTTTAGTCCCTGAATGATCATATAAGCATGTTTTCGCACACCGAACCACTCAAAGCTTGTTTCTAAGCTATGATTAGGTTATATATGGTATGTTTAACTTATGATCAAGTTCTGGACTGTTCGATACCATACGAATCGGTATAGTTTCGCAGTTTAACGCAAATAGTCCCTGCGATTGAATAAACTTGTTTTTGCCATACCAAACCTTCCAAAACTTATTTCTAAGTTATGTAAAGGTCATTTAAAGTATGTTAAGCCTATTTCACTATTCCGGAGTGTTTGTTGCGCTAAAACTGATTACGTTTACGCACCAGTGCGCATCTAACTTTCCAGAAAGCGATTTAAAGCTCGGAATTGAACAAAAATTGATATGTGCAAAGGATACACATATTTATACAAATCCCAGGTATGAAACACAATGTTTCATAGGTTTGGCATTTGTTTGGTGTTCGTGGTGACACAGGTGTCACATCATGAGCCACGGTCGTTTCTTCGTTTGCCATTGTGATGCGGTTATCAATCTCCGCTCGAACACTTGGCAGTTGATCCATCCCAATTATCTTGTCGAAGCTTTCCAACTCAACTGGCAGTAGATCGAGCGTAAATTCACGCTCTCCGGGTTCTATCTTGCCGTTTCTAGTTACTGTGTTGGCTTCCACTAGCTTCACCTAGCTAGTTCCATCGAGTGCAAGTTATCTAACTTACGTGCTACTATATCAAGTACACTCTCGAACTCTAGAGATGCGAAACCAAAAATTTGCAACAGTATTTGGCAACACAGATGCATAACGTTGAGTGATATGGAACGTACCGATATCCATGCTTGGATTCCTGGTGTGTTCCCCTAGCTCTGCTACTGAGCTTTTATCCTCGTGCCTGATTCTTCTTAGGGCAGTATTTTCTGAAATGTTTCTTGTTCCCACAGTTAAGACAACCTTGAGCACGTTTTTGTCTGTCACTTGTCCTGCCTAGATAATCGCCACTGTCGTTGCTCCCTTTGTGATTCTTGCTTCCATCTTGGCCTCCATTCCTATTTTTAATATCTTTCCTACAAGTTTCCTTAGGATGCCCTCTCTTGCCACAGTTATCACATTTCCCATATTTACATCGCCCGACATGATAGCGTAGACAATTGTCGCACTTAGGTAGAATACCCATGTAGTCCTTTCCCCTTTTTGGCCTTTTTCTTGTTACTTGCCTGAGTAATCTTCTTGAAATTTGCGCTCTTTCTCTTATTATCCCAAGATGACTCTATAGGAGTCTCCTTTTTCTCGTCCGTAGTGGAAAATTTTCCTAGTCTAATCTCTTCTTCAGTGAGCGCCACGCTTGTGTTGATAGCCTCGGTGATCGTTGAAGATTTAGATGTTGTTACCAGGCTTAGAATCTGAGGTGCCAATCCCCCTATGAAACGTTCAATCTTCCTAGGTTCCGGTTCCACCAAACGCGAAGCAACTTGTGATAATTCGCCAAATCTCTGCACATATTCGGCTATCTTTGGACCTTCCATTTTCAAGTTCCACAATTCCGTCTCCAACTTCTGGACTTCTGCCCTCGAGCAATATCTTTTTTGCATTAGTTCTTTCAGTTCGTCCCACGTCAAAGTGTTCACAGCAGTCTCGCCCATTGTCTGAACCTGAAGGTTCCACCATGACAGAGCCCCATCTACAAATAGCCCAGCTATGTACGTGACCTGGTGCCCTGGGGCACATTTGCTCAATCTTAAGACAGAATCCGTCTTCTCAACCCAGCGTACGAAGGCTAAGGCACCCCCAGTGCCGTCAAATTCCCGAGGTTTGTGGTCTAAGAACTGCTTGTAGGTGCAGCCTTCGCTGTGTTCAGAGCGAAGGGCCTCGAGTTGTGCAATGACCCGTGAGATGCGCACTTGTAGTTCTGCCGCTGTGGGCCTCGAGCTGTCACACCCATATAGATCAATAACGTGCTTAACGAAGACATAGCGTCTGAGCTTTCGCTGGTCATTGGCCACAAAGTATTGTCGCATGTTTTATGATGGTTGGGCTCTCATTATTCTCCGACCATAATTGTGTCGTCTTTCAAAATGTATCACATCAAGGGGGACAGGGTCACCCTACCCTTGCCCAACAAGTATATCAGTGTATCAAAATCACGTAGTCTGAAGTGGTCTTTAAAAGTCTCCACAATCCTGGCTTATCATTAGTGTCTTTACCCAAATGTAATGCAATCCGCAAAATCCAGAAATCAATTATATTGGTGACTGAGGTGGAGTCGGAAAGAAAAGTAAAGCGTTAACATGCGTGAACCCCTCCTCGAGCTTGTATATACGTCGAAGTAATTAACCGATCTGCCGCTCGACAGCAAAGAAACGAGCCTTATTAACCAAGAAGGTGTAATAGCAGCAGGTGAGTGTGCCAAAGGAGACAGTGATGAATGTGGAGGATCAAAGTATACTGGCAATAGACAGGGTGGAGGACATGGTGTCAGCTCAAGCTCCAACGTTCTGCGACTCATATCCTCAAACCCTAGCTGTGTAGTCTCCATAGTGTGAGGGATGGTAAGGGTCTAAAATTAGCATATTGTATTATAGGGATCATCGAAATGGCTCGTCCAGCGTTGTAGGGTTGAAAGTAGCAACGGTGCGGCCTGTGAGGTCATAGAAAATGTTGCAGCAGCAATAGGGATCGTTAGGCGGGTGCCGTCCTGGAGTACCTTTCTGTGGTGTGGGTAAGTCCTAAGAGGAAGCGATAGGCATGCTGATGCAATGGATGTCGGTCTCCATTAGGAGAGAAGGAGCAATCATCATCGGTTGCGAGTGCAAAAACAAACGTCTCAACCAATAAGGGGATTGTCAGGTGCAGGTACTTGGTCGGATATAAGAGGTGTAATGTCCGGTATATCAAAAGAAGCAGGGTCATAATCAAGCAAGGGTGCAGGACCAGCAGGTGCAACATCAAGCTCTCCCACAAAGGTGCAGAGGCTAGCTCAGGGGCAGTCCCTGGGTCGTGTAACGGTGTGGTGCCTCGAGCAAGTGACAGTGCAGCAGTCATAACGGCGTCGTCGTCTGTGTCAGTAGTAGAAGATTGTAATCCGGCCATCTATGAGGCTGTAAATGTCACAGACTCAAAGGAGTCTGAAATCGAGTGTATTCTAGACGCAGAGGATAGCCTGATAACAGGGGTCTCAGATGTGAAATTTATAATAACGTTCTCATCTAACTTTCCATCACCATGGATGTCGTCAGGAGGACCATCAATAGTCATGTCGACGTCATCGGCTATTCGTCGAGTAGCCTACCTTCGGAAGGAATGTCCACAGGGGGCGTATTGACGAGGTTCGAACCATGGTGTGTTTACCATCGGGGTGACCAGTGATGAAGTGGTCATGGACTGAAACAAGAGTAATAGGAGGATTCTTGTCGGAGAAGCCTTCAGCAAGGATAAATCATCTCAAAATCTGGTAGCGCGAGCTGTTGTAAGTCGTCCTTGCCCTTGGTCAGCATATCAGGATCACTCTCAGTGTCTGACATAAATATCTCCGACGCAAGTGCAGTCTCATCATTTGTGGTGGTGGCCATAGGGTCATCAATGCTTGACAACCCGCTTTTTGATCAAGGCGACATGTGTATCGGTACATGGTAGTCATAGTATGTATTTCCATAGTAATTACTATCAGTTAGCGTATGCAAACAGTTTCCACATATGCACGTTTATCAATAATCAGCAATTAAGCATGTATGTGATAACAATGTAAGCAAGTAATCATCCTAGTCTTTCCTAGACTATCCCACCCAGTCTCTTAGACTGAACTCCCTAGTCTATCAGACTAACTCCCTGGTCTCTAAGACCAACTCCCTGGTCTCTAAGACCAACTCCCTGGTCTCTAAGACCAATTTCCTCAGTCTCTAGGACTAAATCCCTGGTCTCTAAGACCAAACCTCCCAGTCTCTAAGACTAAATCCCTGGTCTCTAAGACCAAACCTCCCAGTCTCTAGGACTAAATTTTTCCCCAGCCTCTAAGACTGAACCTCCCCAATCTCTAAGATTGAACCCCTCAGTCTCTAAGACTGAACCTCCCCAATCTCTAAGATTGAACCGCTCAGTCTCTAAGACTGAACCTCCCCAATCTCTAAGATTGAACCTGTCACGGCTCCCCGACCCACCCTGGACGGAGTCGGGGGACCGCGAGACAGTTCCCGTGGTATTTAATTATTACGGTAGCGGAAGTCTTTTTATAACAGGATCTTTTATCCGTGAAATATGCTCGTTTATTATATTACACAAAGTTTAAGGGATAAATCCCATAATTTACAATACGTTGATTTCACACAGAAATCTTTATTTCTCAAAACATGTTTTATTCATTTATTTACACTGAGCCACTTTCCTGAGCTTGATAGTGCTTTACTGCACTTTTTCTGGATCACACAGATCACCTGAAACATGTTTGAAAAAGGTTTTGTCAGCGGGAAATACTGAGTGAATCATTCTGTTTTCTAAAACGACCCGTTAGCTATAATTTACAGTATTAAGAGCGATTACAATGTTTCTATCAACCAATTATCAAGAATGGGTATTTGTCACTCGATTCATTTCTGTGACTGTGGTCATACCACTATTGGGTCCCGTTGCCCAAATAGTGACGGTGTACTCACACAGAGTAATAATAACTCACATAGAGTAATATTCACTCACATAGAGTGATAATAACAGTAATGTGCACAATACCCCACATACCAGCTGTAATTTGGTGATTACAAAGACTTAATCCCTGTAATTATAACCTTGAAAATAATTTGAGGTATTGTAATACTTACTCACAAACTGTGAGAAAACAATTTAAAAAGAAGAATGACTCACATTGCAGATTAACGAGCAATAGATATAAGCCTACTGATTAGCCTTGCTTAAACCTAATTTAGCACAATGCACACACACAGGTTAGTAACTAATACAGCAGTTACGTCAATTCACGAGATTAAACTTTCACAACGATTAATCAGTGCAATACTCGATAATTCAATCGGATTCACAACGAATAACAGAGCATAGTCCGAATTCGAACAGCACTCTAATATTCAAGTCGAAATCACGACGAATAATCAAAGTACAAGCTCAATTGAGCAGCACCCGGACTATCGTTGGATAGTTATAATCGATCGGACGTTGAATCGTAATAGCGATCGAGTTATTACCCTGATTGCGGCAGCACTTCGTGATCGGTGTGTGTTTTGTGTGAACGATATTCGTTATAACTCAGAGCTCAATTCGAAATTGAACGTCAAAGTAAAGCACAGAACTAAGTCCCACTGCCTTCTATTTATAGCTGGAATTTGGCCTCCCTCGCGCCACGCGAAGAAGACCTGTGGACCTGTCGCGTGGCGCGACGGGTCTATTTCGTAGCCTAGGTTGTTTCGTGTCCCTATTAGCCTTGGTGAGTAAGTTAAACGAATCAATTTCGTTTCTACAGCAATTTAGAAGATAAACATTGCTAAGGTTTAACCCCCCCTGAGTTTTAGGGGCCCTGATCCTGATTCCGATTGTTATGAAAATTTTAGGGTTTATGCGGAATCACTTGGGTTTCTTAATTAGGGTTTCCTTATTACCTAATTACCATCCTAATTATGGATTTTCGTGACAGTTGTTACATCCTCCCCACCTTTAAGAAAAATCTCGTCCTCGAGATTTACTGGAATAGATGAGGGTACTTTCGCTTCATTTCCGATTCCAATTCCCAAGTGTATTCTGGTCCTCTCCTTGAATTCCATTTGACTTTGACCAGTACTAGTCGTTTGTGCTTGAGAAACTTGACTTTTCTGTCCTCGATCTGTAGTGGTTTCTCTATAAACTTCAACTTTTCGTTCACCTCTACATCTTGAAGAGGTACTACCAGGGATTCATCTGCTAAACATTTCTTGAGATTGGATACATGAAATACATCATGTACTCCAGCCAATTCTTCTGGTAGTTGCAAACGATAAGCAACTGGTCCGATTCGTTGAATCACTGGGAATGGTCCAACATATCTCGGACTTAGCTTTCCTTTCTTTCCGAATCGTACTACTCCTTTCCAAGGAGAAACTTTTAAAAGTACCTTATCTCCTATTTGGAATTCGAGTGGCTTGCAACGATTGTCTGCATAGCTCTTCTGACGATCTCGAGCCGTTTTTAATCTTTCCTTGATCTGAGTTATTTTGTCAGTAGTTTCTTGTACAATTTCAGGACCTGATAATTGACTTTCTCCGATTTCTGCCCAACATACTGGGGTTCTGCACTTACGTCCGTACAATGCTTCGAATGGTGCAGCTTCGATGCTTGAATGATAACTATTGTTATAGGAGAATTCAATTAATGGCAAATGGCTATCCCAATTACCACCAAAGTCAATTACACATGCTCGGAGCATGTCTTCTAGCGTTTGTATTGTCCTTTCACTCTGTCCGTCTGTTTGTGGATGATAAGCAGTACTTAGATTTAGTCGAGTTCCCATTGCTTTCTGAAAACTTTTCCAGAAATGCGAAGTAAATCGACTATCTCTATCCGATACAATGGAGAGCGGGACTCCATGTAGGGATACTACTTCGTCCACGTAGAGTTGTGCTAACCTTTCCATACTAAAGGTTTCTTTCATTGGTAGGAAATGAGCTGACTTGGTTAATCGGTCTACGATTACCCAAATCGCATCATTACCTCTTTTGGTTTTGGGTAACTTTGTAACAAAATCCATTGTTATGAGTTCCCATTTCCATACAGGCATTTCTAACTGTTGTAGTAATCCTGAAGGTTTCTGGTGTTCAGCTTTAACTTGTGAACAAGTTAAGCATTTGGATACGTATTCGGCTATATCCTTTTTCATTCCTATCCACCAGAAATTATTTCTTAAATCTTGGTACATCTTATTGTTTCCTGGGTGCATAGTATACCTAGATTTATGAGCTTCTTCTAAAATCTTATTTCTTAACTCTCCTTGCTTAGGTACCCAAATTCGTTTCTTATGGAATTTCCAAATTCCATCATTTCCTTGTTCTAATTCTTTTAAGTAACCTTTCATTCCTTCAGCATCATCTTGGATCGCTGTTTTCTGAACTTCTTTGATTTGTGCCATTAAATCTACTTGTAGATTTAACCTCAGAGCACGGACTCGTTTCTGTTTCTCATGATACTTACGACTTAAGGCATCTGCAACTACATTTGCCTTTCCTTCGTGATATTGAATATCACAGTCGTAATCGCTTAGCATCTCCATCCATCTTCTTTGCCTCATGTTTAATTCTTTTTGCCCAAATATATATCTTAAACTTTTATGATCGGTATAGACAGTAAACTTACTTCCATACAGATAATGTCTCCATATCTTAAGGGCAAAGATTATGGCTCCTAATTCTAAATCATGAGTCGTATAATTTTCTTCGTGCTTTTTCAATTGTCTAGAAGCATACGCAATCACCTTCTTACGTTGCATTAACACACATCCGTATCCTAATTTTGAAGCATCACAGTATACCTCAAAATCTTCTGTTCCTTCAGGTAAAGTTAAGATTGGTGCATTCGTCAACCTATGCTTTAAAATCTTAAAGGCTTCTTCTTGTCTAGGTCCCCATTCAAACTTAGCAGCTTTACAGGTTAACTTAGTTAATGGTACGGCTATCTTAGAAAAATCTTTGATAAATCGTCTATAGTATCCAGCTAAGCCTAGAAAACTTCTTATCTCCATTGCTGTTTGTGGAACTTTCCACTTCGTAATTGCTTCTATCTTAGCAGGATCTACATGGATACCTTCGTGATTTACCACATGACCTAAGAATTGTACTTCTTGTAGCCAAAATTCACATTTCGAGAATTTGGCATAAAGCCTTTCGTTTCTTAACAAAGTTAAGAGAACATGTAAATGCTCACAATGTTCTTTTTGGCTTTTGGAGTAAATAAGTATATCATCGATAAAAACGATCACAAATTTATCCAAGTATGGTTTACAGATTCGATTCATCATGTCCATGAATGCTGCTGGGGCATTCGTTAATCCGAAGGGCATGACTGTAAACTCATAATGACCATACCTAGTTCTGAAAGCAGTTTTAGGTATGTCTTCTTCTTGTACTTTCAACTGATGGTATCCGGATCTTAAATCTATCTTAGGAAATACCTAGCTCCTTGCAATTGGTCAAAAAGATCATCAATCCTAGGTAGTGGGTATCGATTCTTAATCGTAACCTTATTCAATTCTCTATAATCGATAAACATTCTCATCGATCCATCTTTCTTTTTCACAAACAATACCGGTGCACCCCAAGGGGATGAACTAGGTTGTATAAATCCTTTGCTTATTAATTCATCTAATTGCTTTTTCAATTCTAGCATTTCGGTAGGTGCTAATCTATATGGTGCTTTAGCTATTGGTGCAGTACCTGGAATTAAATGAATTCTAAACTCTACTTCCCTATCAGGTGGTAATCCAGGTAATTCTTCTGGAAAAACGTCTGGGTATTCTGACACTACCGGAATATCCTGAAGTTCCTTATCCTTAGTGTTAATGGTTACTGAAATCATATACACCATTTCCTGTTTTCTTGAATAACTAGCCAATTTCATTACTGAGATGAATTTTAGTGGCTTTCGAGGTCTATCTCCAGTAATCAAAATTACTTCTCCTGTAGGGGTTTTAATTTCTACTGCATTTTTGTCACATAGGATTCGTGCATGGTTGGCTATTAACCAATCCATTCCTAATACTACATCGAATCCTGCTAAATTCATTCGTAACAAATTTGCAGAAAACTTATGGCCTAATAGTTCTATTTTTCCTTCTTGCCAGATTTTATCTATTTTCACAGAATTTCCTTCTGCGGTTTCTACTGTGAAGATTTGCCTAAGAGTGGTTAAAGGTAACTTAAGATCTTGGCAAAATAAAGTATTTATAAAACTTTGGTTCGCACCAGAGTCAAATAATACTTTTGCAAATACGTTGTGAACTAAGAACGTACCAGCTATCACATCTGGAATGAGTTCGGCCTCTTGAGTGGTCAGCTGGAATGCTCGCGCATTTCTCTTGGTTGCTCCTTCAGCTGGTTTGGTTTGGTTAACTACAGGTTTAGCTAACTTAGGACATTCAGATTGAAAGTGTCCCCTCTCTCTGCAATTATAACAAACTTTTGTTTTCTTCCTGCAGTCTTCTTCCCGATGTCCTTTCATTTTGCAAAAATTGCAAACCATGTTGCATTGTCCATAATGCTTCTTTTTGCAAATTTTGCAGAAAGGAGATGATGAGGATTGTCCGGTTCCTCTCTTCTTGGCATTACCCACACGAAATCCTTGGGTAATCTTGTGAGCTAATTCCTTTTTGCGATCTTCCTCTCTTGTGCGTACCAATTCATCTGTTAGGGTATTAGCTAATTCTACAGCATCGTCAATAGTACGAGGTCTCGCAGCTTTAACGATGTTTCGGATTTCACTAATTAACCCCCAGATGTAACGAGAGATAAGTACCGGTTCTGGCGAAGCCAGTGATGGCACTACCCTTGCGTATTCAAAGAATGTCGAAGTATATCCCCGACAATCTACTCCTAGCATACGATGACTTAGGAACTTGTTTGCCATTTGTTCCTTCTCGTATTCGGGACAGAATTTTCTTTCTACAAGACTCTTAAATTCTTCCCAACTCATTGCATAGGCTATCCTTCTTCCTTTTGCCCGGAGGACCGTGTTCCACCATTCGAGTGCTCCTTCTTTGAACAGATTTGATGCATACATCACTTGATCCTCTGTGGCACATTTGCTTATTGCAATTACTGCTTCGGTTTTCTCTAACCAACGCAGTGTTGCAGTTGCCCCTTCGTTACCTGCAAATTCAGCGGGTTTGCAAGCAAGAAATTCTTTGTAAGTGCAACCAGGCGTTGCAGCTTTCATTCTTTTAGGGAGTGGGGCCTGCTGCGGATCATGATCGTCATGATTACCGCCTCCATTTATGCTGTTACTGCCGTTATCTTCTGGAATACGTTTACTAGGAATTAATTGTGGTTCGGCAGGTTTTCGAACAACAGCTACAATTTCTGGAATAGCATGAGCTATCCCTTGGGCGATAAAATGCTCGATATCTTGTCGAGTTATATATTGATCTTCCTGTTCTTGCTCAGATTGATTTACTTCATTAATTGGTTCTTTGTTAGCGTTTTCCATCTGCTAATTGGTAAAATTATTAGTGTCTAACTTATCAATGACAAAATTCACATAGATACACATAGATTATCACAACATACGAATATAACCAAAATTGTCGATTTCTCGACTTTTACTTTGTTAGTATATTGTATATGCATCCATACACACCTGTATTTTACAGAGTTTTATTGCCCATTTTACAGAATTTTAAGTTACTATTATACAATACGGCTTTCTGTGGTTTAACTGACAGTTCTAGTAATGATGCTCCCTCTCATCGTACTTCCAAGTTATATGCTCTCCCATTTCCCTGATCCTATTACCTGTACCTATCAGTTCTTCACCGAACTGACGGAGTTCAGCTAGGTTTTCATTACTCATGGGAGGATTTGGGAGTGGTTCTGGGTCAAATTGTGGAAGGAAACTATAAGGACTGTTAACTATATTTTGGAATTGCCAGTCGTTGGTCCACCATTCCTCCATTTGGCCTAATGGTCTGGTATGAACTAGTGGGTCTGGAATAACTGGTCCTAGATTTAGTGGGAATTGAACTGTAGCCGGGTAAGAAAAGAGATTATCGTTGATAGGCTCTAAAACATCACAGTTCTCTAATAGGCGATCTATTTCGTCCTGGAACGTGATTTCCTCAGACTGTTTAGAGCTTTCGCCAATCTCTATTCCCTTTTGCTTCAGATCTATTCCTATTTCTTTTTCAGGTGATTTCGAACCTTCTCCAGTTTCTATTTCCTTTCCCTTGTTCATGATCACAGGATTTTCTATTTTAGGGAGTTTCCTAGTGGCAGTTTTCCTACGGCGCACTTTCCTCCACCCTACATATCTTCTCTTCTTTTTAGGTTTGGCTTTTTCCAGCGGTGGAGCTTGGAATTCCACAGGTTCTTCTATGTCAGCAATGTAACCAGTAAAGTCGTGAGAGACTTCGATAGGCACTGGATATAAGTTGAGATTCTGGAATGTTTCCGACATCTCATTCATGCTGCATAGCATATATGTAAAATGCAATGTTAAAACTTTGGAACAAAGTTTAACAAACAAAATATTGAAGTTTTATTGCATACTAATTTATACAAAGAACAACAGAAATAAACACACTTAGGACTTTATTTATTTACGGGATTGTGATTTCTCTTACTAGACCCAACTTATCGGATATTTAGAGATTAGCATTTTCTGCTACAGTAGCTAGCATATAGAGATTTGCCCATTTCCCGTCTATTTTATCTTCCCAAGGTGTATTATTACCCAACTCTTGAACTTCTGGGTTAAACCTAACTCTCTTGGTTCGGGGTTTCTTTGTCTCCTGACTCTTTTTAAGTATCGAATCCCTTTTCTCTGGGGAAAGTGGATTCTCATAGTTTGCCTTGCGGACAAAGATTCCTTCTTCTAAATTTACTGGATTTTTAGAAGAAGATGCCACATCTAGTTTGTGGTAGATAGCAGACAACTTTTGTTTACCCATACTGTAACTAAAAATAGCCAGTTAATAAAACAAATAATCACAGAATAACAATTAGTAAAATTAAGCACTGTGGTCCAAAATGCTTAATTTAGGCTTAATCAGTGGCTCGATCAGTGGCTCAATTTAATTATTAGCTCTGATACCACCTTCGCTGTCACGGCTCCCCGACCCACCCTGGACGGAGTCGGGGGACCGCGAGACAGTTCCCGTGGTATTTAATTATTACGGTAGCGGAAGTCTTTTTATAACAGGATCTTTTATCTGTGAAATATGCTCGTTTAATATATTACACAAAGTTTAAGGGATAAATCCCATAATTTACAATACGTTAATTTCACACAGAAATCTTTATTTCTCAAAACATGTTTTATTCATTTATTTACACTGTGCCACTTTCCTGAGCTTGATAGTGCTTTACTGCACTTTTTCTAGATCACACAGATCACCTGAAACATGTTTGAAAAAGGTTTTGTCAGCGGGAAATACTGAGTGAATCATTCTGTTTTCTAAAACGACCCGTTAGCTATAATTTACAGTATTAAGAGCGATTACAATGTTTCTATCAACCAATTATCAAGAATGGGTATTTGTCACTCGATTCATTTCTGTGACTGTGGTCATACCACTATTGGGTCCCGTTGCCCAAATAGTGATGGTGTACTCACACAGAGTAATAATAACTCACATAGAGTAATATTCACTCACATAGAGTGATAATAACAGTAATGTGCACAATACCCCACATACCAGCTGTAATTTGGTGATTACAAAGACTTAATCCCTGTAATTATAACCTTGAAAATAATTTGAGGTATTGTAATACTTACTCACAAACTGTGAGAAAACAATTTAAAAAGAAGAATGACTCACATTGCAGATTAACGAGCAATAGATATAAGCCTACTGATTAGCCTTGCTTAAACCTAATTTAACACAATGCACACACACAGGTTAGTAACTAATACAGCAGTTACGTCAATTCACGAGATTAAACTTTCACAACGATTAATCAGTGCAATACTCGATAATTCAATCGGATTCACAACGAATAACAGAGCATAGTCCGAATTCGAACAGCACTCTAATATTCAAGTCGAAATCACGACGAATAATCAAAGTACAAGCTCAATTGAGCAGCACCCGGACTATCGTTGGATAGTTATAATCGATCGGACGTTGAATCGTAATAGTGATCGAGTTATTACCCTGATTGCGGCAGCACTTCGTGATCGGTGTGTGTTTTGTGTGAACGATATTCGTTATAACTCAGAGCTCAATTCGAAATTGAACGTCAAAGTAAAGCACAGAACTAAGTCCCACTGCCTTCTATTTATAGCTGGAATTTGGCCTCCCTCGCGCCACGCGAAGAAGACCTGTGGACCTGTCGCGTGGCGCGACGGGTCTATTTCGTAGCCTAGGTTGTTTCGTGTCCCTATTAGCCTTGGTGAGTAAGTTAAACGAATCAATTTCGTTTCTACAGCAATTTAGAAGATAAACATTGCTAAGGTTTAACCCCCCCTGAGTTTTAGGGGCCCTGATCCTGATTCCGATTGTTATGAAAATTTTAGGGTTTATGCGGAATCACTTGGGTTTCTTAATTAGGGTTTCCTTATTACCTAATTACCATCCTAATTATGGATTTTCGTGACAATTGTTACAGAACCCCTCAGTCTCTAAGACTGAACCTCCCCAGCCTCTAAGGCTGAACCTCCCTCAATCTCTAAGATTGAATCCCTCAAACTCTAAGACTGAAATTCCCTCAGCCTCTAAGGCTGAATTATAAACATATATTTTGGAATGTGTATTTGTGCCTTTTGTTTGTAAAAATGTTTGTTCTCTGGATCTGTGCGTTTTGTGTATGCAATGAAAACATGTTTGTAAAAGCGTTTTCGTGAGAGCCCTATTGATCGTAGTCTAGACTCGAGAATGAATCCTAGTTCGCTACGATCGAAGCTCTGATACCAAGCTGTCACACCCTGACTTTTGCGGAAGCGTGATTATTGGTGTAACTTCTTAATACCATTGCATATGATCATAACAACACTATATGATAAAACCAGTAGATGTACATCCATTAATTTAAGTTTAAAAGTAGTACAATGTAATTGTCTGAAATGACGAGACCAAATTCAAGTTACCAACCATGACATGTTTTAAGGAGTTCAAAAAAGACTCAACAAAAGATTTTAAAACAACCCCGAGTTTAGGACCACGTATCTCGTCCAGGATTAAGATACACCTCCTAAGCCCTAATGACTTGGATGACATCTTTATTCACAACGCAGCTTAAAAACTCCAACGCCCGCCAGATCCATTTACTAATTCCCTGAAATACATGTAGTTTGAAAAATCAACAAAAGTTAAGCGAGTTCATGTGTAAGTGAGTATGTATAAACCTTTGTAAAAATGTCTGTATGTATGAAAATCCCTGGTATGTAGCAATTAAGGAAAAAGAGACCACCATTGGGTTGCAAAGCCAATGATAAGTGTGAAGTGATGCAGGAAGACTCAAACCTAGCGGATTTGTGCGTCGGGCACTTAGTCATCTCATGGTCCACTCAGCGGACTCAGGAGTGGGGCTCGCTACACCCAAATAGATCTATCACTAATGTCCCTCGGTCCTACAACGAGGATTAACGGCCTTAAGTGTCATGCCCACCACTCACATGTTCGCGTAATAAAAACCCTCCTTAAGCTAACCGTACCATGTAAATAAATGTCTGTAATGCCTGTAAATGTCTGTAACATGTATTTCACCCCCGAGGTGTAAAACTGAAAATAGTTAAGAGAAAAGGGGGACATGAACTCACAGTATTGTGTCTTCGATACTTGTAACCCAAATCTCTTCAGCATACACGACTCCCTACAATGTACTATGGTCTATTAGACGAACGGGCCGTGCCTTGCCTTTGTATTTACGTTTTTGAGTTACGTTTCTGGTATTATTCCAAGTTATAATAATTATATTTAGCTTCGGAATAATTGTTTATACAATATTTCTGTATTAATACTTCTCAAGTATTTTAGCTTCGTGCTTCCTTCCCAAAGATGGGATGTCGGAAATATATTTTTAAGTCTTTATTAGAGAACATATATTTATCCACTTTTATGTATAAACCAATTTCCGATATTTTGTATTTGGTGATAATATTATGACGAGTTTTATCTTTGAAAACGAAATCTTAAATATACTAGTAAACACTCATCTTGAAAATATTTACTAAGTGTTAGGATTTTTGGAAAATTTCGCCATAGTCTCCTTTGTAAATGGAGGTGTCCATGCTTAATAGCATATCATTTTCTTTTACATATATCCCGTAGATCGTTCTCACATAACCAATTCCGACATTTAGACATGCAAAGCATTACTTCAGTTGTTTCAGCTTTATTAATCAAAACTGGAATGTTTTCGAGCAATTTAATAAAATAGTTAACTTGTTCCAAAAATTCCCAAATTTTTACAGAATGACGCATACGATCCAAATTTTATTGTGTAAAAATATCAGGGTCCAGTTCGTTACCAATATTTTATAGAAATTTATTTACCCGACTGCAATCAGATTTGTTACTTTCTGATTGCAGTTTACGGAATAATTCACTAAAAATTAACCGTAAGTCCGATTGACGAAATTCCAGTTGGAGGATCATTGTGACAACGGTGAACATCTACTATAAAAATTCCATGAGTTGATTCTACTCAGGTTTCAAGTTATGCCTCCGAATACAACACACTTTTTCTGCAGGAAAAACACAGCTTAAGCTGCTGTCCAAAAACAGTCCTTTAAAAATAGTAAACGACCTCAAAAAATTACGATTCTAGTGCCATTTGCTCGGTTATTCCAAAATGCATATTTTAGGCTTCAGAAAATCAGTTTTTCGATTTAAAACGGTCCAGTTACAGCCTGTTGAAGTTGGCTGGAAATACCAATCAGCATGCTGTTTACAATGTAGAAGTTACTAAAAACGCATCAACAAGGGTCCTACCCATGGTTTATCGATGATTTAATGATCATACTTCGTGCATGCTTTAACCAACCCTAAACCAACCTGATTTCAACTTCATACAAACTTTTTATGTAGAGTTCCATGTTCATCTTTTAGGGTTCTATTTCTTGTGATTTAAACAAATAACATTGTACATCACATTTTAACTAAGAATAAGATGGAACAAGGTGTAGAGACTTACTACTAGCACAAGACTAGGGTAGAAATCTAGTGAAGATGATGGTGAGAAAAGATTTTGATAAGATTAGAACAAAGCTCCCTTGAAGTTCCTTCAACTTGCTACCTTCATGAACCACCTTCAATGCTTGAATGGAGCTTGAGTATGATGAAGATGAAGGTGATTAAGTGGTGGTGATGGTGAAATCAGCTAGGGGGAGCCGAATGGGAGAGAGAGAGGGTGAGTTTGAGTGTGGTTTTAATGTTATAATCAGCATTTCTTGGAAATCATGAGCCTTCTAGCCTATTGTGATTATTACCTAGATTCTTGGCCAATCAAATGAAGATTACACTAAATAAAATCTCAACAAAATATATTAGTAATGATTTGGCTGAAAATTCGGTTGGGGGGGGGGTAATTTGTAAAATTTTGGTAATTAGTGGGTAATTAATTAGAAGGTTAAGGGTATTTTCAAGAATAGTGGGTGTATGCCATGTTTCTATAGTGTGTGGGGATTTTTGCGCCCGTAAATAATTAAGAATGATAAAATAATATTTCTGACAATATTTTGGTGTCCCGGGTAATGTCTGGTTGTTCGGTTACGTATTGTTCCGTTAAAGCGTTTAATTGTACCGCATAGTGTCTTTTATGCATCTTTTTGTAACGAATTTTAATTCCAACACTTAGGAAAGCGTTCAGGACCATTTAGTCAATTCTCTGTATAGTACGAGTGTGTTAAAAGCTGAATTGTTGCTAAAAATGCAGAATTCTGTACTTAAAATGAGTTTTAGGCACTTTCCGGCACTCAAACTATCACCTAGTGACACAGTCTTATGGTCCTCACTTCCCTACACTCCATACTGGTGTTGTGACACAGTCTTGTGATTTAAACAAATAACGTTGTACATCACATTTTAACTAAGAATAAGATGGAACAAGGTGTAGAGACTTACTACTAGCACAAGGCTAGGGTAGAAATCTAGTGAAGATGATGGTGAGAAAAGATGATGATAAGATTAGAACAAAGCTCCCTTGAAGTTCCTTCAACTTGCTACCTTCATGAACCACCTTCAATGCTTGAATGGAGCTTGAGTATGATGAAGATGAAGGTGATTAAGTGGTGATGATGGTGAAATCAGCTAGGGGGAGCCGGATGGGAGAGAGAGAGGGTGAGTTTGAGTGTGGTTTTAATGTTATAATGAGCATTTCTTGGAAATCATGAGCCTTCTAGCCTATTGTGATTATTACCTAGATTCTTGCCCAATCAAATGAAGATTACACTAAATAAAATCTCAACAAAATATATTAGTAATGATTTGGCTGAAAATTCGGTTTAGGGGGGGGGGTAATTTGTAAAATTTTGGTAATTAGTGGGTAATTAATTAGAAGGTTAAGGGTATTTTCAAGAATAGTGGGTGTATGCCATGTTTCTATAGTGTGTGGGGATTTTTGCGACCGTAAATAATTAAGAATGATAAAATAATATTTCTGACAATATTTTGGTGTCCCGGGTAATGTCTGGCTGTTCGGTTACGTATCGTTCCGTTGAAGCGTTTAATTATACCGCATAGTGTCTTTTATGCATCTTTTTGTAACGAATTTTAATTCCAACACTTAGGAAAGCGTTCAGGACCATTTAGTCAATTCTCTATATAGTACGAGTGTGTTAAAAGCTAAATTGTTGCTAAAAATGCAGAATTCTGTACTTAAAATGTGTTTTAAGCACTTTCCGGCACTCAAACTATCACCTAGTGACACAGTCTTATGGTCCTCACTTCCCTACACTCCATACTGGTGTAGTACTCTATCCCTGGCTCATACTGGCCTCAATATAGTGTCTGTCTATGTGCTGGCATTGTCAGCATGTGTCTGGGTTATCCGCTCACTGTGCAAACTGTGCTTTGTGCATCAGGTTTGTCACTAAGAGTCTGTATGAAATAAATGGAGTGACTGTATGTAAAGTGATGCACATGTATGTTTGTAACATAAATCAGTAAGCAGTTTAAAGTGTCAGTTGTTATCAAGCACAGTCATTAAGCACATAATTAGAATTAATTAATTGTACAGTACCTGTAATTGTGAGGGTTCTCACATCTTTCTTCAAGTTCTTACAATCAATTGTTGTGGCGCTAACTTCCTCAAAACCACCATAACGAGTTGTCATAATGTTGAATGCTTGAACAGGTCCAATATTCAACTTTGACAAGTACTGAATAAAATCTTCTTGAACAACAGACAACTTTCTAGCGACATTCAAAAACTGATAATCACTCTCTTCCACAAGTGTATGATTATTCTCTTCGTAAAAAGAGTAAATCTTGTAGGTCATATCGTCCAATATTTGAATCTTAAACTTGCAAGATAACCTGTACGTATAGAAGGCCTTGTACGACATTGTTTACCTTTTACATTCTTAACATTCATATCACCGACCGTGTCAATTTTCTGGAATGTTTTCTTCCCCTCCTTAGAACACGTAAAGTACTTAAGCGTAACAATACCTTTAATCATTTTTTGCGTGTTATTGCGAACTGTAAAACCACCCAACTTGGCATAATTCTCGTAGAACGCATAAGCTTCATCAATTGTCCTAAAGCACATACTGACTTGTGGTCTTTTAGATATATTTACATCCGGAATATAACTAAGTTTACCCGTACATGGTGATTTCCGGACAATTCCAGTTTCATATCTAGCACTTCGCTCTACATATAAAATGAAAAAATTGAATTGGATTAAACATCATACACCTAAACGTTATGCATACTAACAGAACAACCTTAATAGTCAGCGATAAGATCATCAACATGTCAATTATAAATAGCACATTTTGTATTGTTGGACATAGTTATCAAAAGTGCTCGCCTGTTGGGGTAGGCGCCATTTTCAGGCGAGGTGCAACCATGTCGCTTTGAGCCGTCAAAGGCGCATCTCTGGTAAGTTTCCGGCCGAAAACGACTTTTCCGGTGACTTTTCCAGCCAGATTCTTATCAGTTTCCGGCGAACTTTTTGCAAAATGATGCTAAATTTCGTCTGGAACGGATATCCGATTGTGGGTGCATCACCGGAGGAGAGAAAGAAAAAGATGAGGAGTGAAAAAGAAGACACCTAAAAGCTTCCTCTTAAAGCTGTTTTGCAGAAAATTTTGGCACTGTTTGACCTTTGGAGTAACTTTTGCAGAAAAAACTGTTTCAATAGTAAAACAAAATTCATTTTTCTTTTAACATATTTTAAATTACCATAGCAAGTACACATATTATCTTAAATCACTTTTTTAACTAATTAGATTATTTTAAAATCTTATTATATTAGTTCTATAATATATTTAGAGAGTAATGTTAATTTTATATACCTACAAGATATATTTATTATTTTTTTCAATACATAATATATTGTAATTATTTTTCTTTTAAGTACGTTTTTTTTCTCATGCCCTCGCTTTTTTTGCGCTTTGCGCCTTAAGTGCACCTAGCGCATTTGATAACTATGTTGCTGGAAACAAAAAACATATATTTTCAAACATTTTTTTCAACATTAAAACCAGCACTTTGGATATGATGATAACACATTTTGTATTGCTGGAAAGAAAAAACATATATTTTCAAACTTTTTTGTTCAGCGTTAAAACCAGCACTTTGGATATGATAATAGCACATTTTGAGAAAACATATATTTTAAAAACTTTATAAAAACTTACAAAAAGCAACAAAAAGGGATGAAACCAGCCCACAAATGCACCGAGTATAGGTCTGACTAGCACATTGCGATTCGTATCAGCACATTACTTAAAAAAAAATATAGCACATATGGTTTTCGATAAAAATTAATGAAACCAACCAACAAACACAACACAAATGCATCTACGCAACACGCACGCCGGTTGTATCAGCACATGAATTATGAAAAAACAAATACCATGAAACAAAGTGCACAATAAGATTTTATAGTTAGCACTCTCTGTAATTCAAGCTTTAATTTAATGTAAAAGTTGAAACTTGATGGTGAATCTGAAAATACGTTGAATCAAACAAGTTTTTCAAATATGCAAATTACAAATTACCTGGTGTAACTTCCATCGGTGATGATCCTTCCACTGAAATTCCTATGTTTGAATCCGTCAAAGGTAGCGATCAAAAACGAGATCAAAAAACTACAGTTAAGTCGCAATTGGTAGTTATGTATTTTTTTGGTGGTTCCTCTGATCGATCATGAATAATTAAAATTTGGATTTAGTTAAATAAAAAATAGAGTCAAAAAGTCTAAAATACCCTTATCTTATTTTTTTAATGAAGGACACATGTCACATGGTGGTTGATTCTTACAGTTCTTACAAACATGGTGGTTTGTATTTGATCCTATACCAGTGAAAGGAAGAGAGCGTTTGTTTTTAGAGTTGTGAAAGAGGCGGTTTGGGCAGTTGTCCACGAGGAATCGGTTTTGGAGTGCTCTAAGTCAGATAACGATAAAGATGGATTCGAGATGATGAATCTCCCGATAAATATAAAAAAGGAGGCCGGTGATGGCACCTGTTACGGCATTGATTAGAGTAGTGGACGCCCTTTGTGTGGAGGGTAGGAGGAGTAGAGGAATGCCCAAACTGACTTGGGAGAAGCGGATTAGGCAAGATTTGCTAGAGTTGCACATTTCTGAGGACATGGTCCAGGATAGGAGTTCGCGGAGACGTTGGATTAAGATTAAGGATTTTCAGGAGAGAGTAATGAGATGTTTGAGATTTTTGGGTTAGGGGTTAATATTTCCTACTTTTCAGGTGAACTTTACATGTGTTTATCATCTGGTGTTTGTGTGTGTGTGTGTATTGCTTTAGGGGCTATAGCTGTGTATATTCTACTATGTTATCCGGTTACCACTTATTCTGTGATTGGTGGATTCCTATTGCTATATCTGTAGTTCGCATTGTTTGCTTGATGTTTGGTTTCGAGCCGAAGGTCTTTTTGGAAGCAGCCTCTTTATCCATATGGATAGAGGTAAGGTTTGTCTACATCTCACCCTCCCTAAACCCCATCAATAGTTTTGCTATTTGTGGGACTTACTGGATATTGTTGTTGGTTGTTGTTGCTTTATATTTCTTCTTAAAATTTGAATAAGGTTGATGAGAAGTTTGTTGGTTTGCTTTGCTTGTGTTTCTACTCTTATATTTTATACCAATTAGTAAGTGGAATCTAACTGGAGGAAGGTTTTAAGGTGTATCTTTAAATACATGTCTATATATTATTAGAAATATATTCTTTAAATTTCATATTTGTGGCTACACATCATCCAATTGTACAATTCAATCACTACCCCATCAATTTAGTTACCGAAATTCTATTGTGAGATTTATACAAACTACTTTTTTAATGCATTGTAATGAGTGGAGTAATGTGTAGGTGAGTGTTCCATTAGGAGCATGTCAGTAGGCATTGTAACAACCAGACATGCTTTGTCTGATATCATCATCCAGTAAGTCCTACGTTACCTATTCGGTTAGACTTCGAGTCGAGTGGCTCGCCTCGATTCGACTTGTTTCTTCCGTTCGATTGTGGAGAATTGACAAAAAAATTTATTAAGTTACATGTCATCATAACTTGGCCTTTCTTTTCTTTCTTATCTCCATCGTTCGATACGTTTGCTTTAGTTTTCACGTAGTCGAGCCCCAGAAAACTTATAACAAGCAAGCAACGAGAAGATCGACTATCAACAGTCAACACACATTATAATCTTGCAAAAGAGCGTAAACTTAATTAGTCAAAACTGGAAAGGAGTCAGAAAAATCTTACTAAACAGTGTGAAATCAGTTATGTAAAGCTGATGCATGCCGCTCAGCTCTGATTAACTTTAGTAGCTCCTCCTTGTAGTCTTCAAAACCGCCATCAAACTCCTCCACACTAGCGTTATCCACAACCCAAATTTGTCTTGTTTCTTCATCGTCACAAACACGTGAAAGAAGTCTGGCATCATGACTAACAAGAACAACACCACCCGTAAACTTATTAAGTGCATCAGCAAGTGCTTCAATGCTCTGCATATCCAAATGATTCGTGGGTTCATCCAGTAGCAAAATATGTGGTTTTGACATGGAAATTGAAGTTAAAACTACACGCGCTTTTTGTCCACCGGATAATTTATCAATCGGGGTCAAATGACTATGGCTTGGGAGCCCGAATTTACCAAGTTTAGCCCGAACCGCTTCTTGTTTACTGCAACCCTCTTGATCTGGATGCAAGCGGAGAAGATACGCAACGGGTGTTTCACTCATGGTCAAAAGGTCAACAAAATGTTGTGAATATCTCCCAATTCTCAACTTTTGGCTCCTTCTTACTTCACCCTCTGTCGGGTTTAAGTCACCAGCAAGAAGATTTAATAGTGTCGACTTTCCAGCCCCGTTGGGTCCCACAATAGCGACACGCGTACCCATATCAATCCCGACATCTACGTCAGATAGCCTGAAGTCATCTCTTTCTGGATAACTAAACCCCACGTCAATAAGCTGTAACAATGGTGGCGTTAACTCAGTAGGCTCGGGAAAATGAAATTCCACCGTATAATCTCTCCATCTCTGTGGGGCCTCCGGAATCTCTTCCTCTTCATCGCCTTTCCCCTTTGACTTTTTCCTCGCTTCTTTGACTGCAAAATTTGCTTTTTCTTTGACTTTCGCTTGTTGTTTCTGGCTCCCAGCCCGTTTTGCAGCCTTTACTTGTTTGTCATAAGTTTCAAACTTTTTATTCACTTCTTTGCGACGTTGCTCATACCCGCTTTCAAAATCATCAAAGTTTCCACGATACATGTGAAGTTTTAAGTCGTGCAGATGAATTATGTCGGTGCAGACAGTATTTAAAAAATCTCGATCATGTGAAACAACCACGAGAGTTTTCTTCCATCCGCATAAGTATTCCTCTAACCAAAGAACAGCTCTAAGGTCAAGATGATTGGTCGGTTCGTCTAGTAACAACAGTGTCGGTTGCACAAAAAGGGCCCGGGCCAATGAAATCCTCATCCTCCACCCGCCTGACAGTGATCGGGTCGCACGGGTTTGCATAGCTTTTGTAAAGCCCAAACCAGCAAGAATCTTAGAAGCCTGGGCTTCAGCTGCATCTGAGCCCATAACCTGCAGCTTTTCATATAATTCAGCAACTTCTTCAACTCTATTTCCATTTTCGCCCTCGGGGGACTTTAGTATTGTTGCAACCTGTCGTCTTAGGTTGACCAGCTCTACATTTGCTGAAACAACAGCTTCAAGGGCAGTTCTGTCATCATCGGCTATTTCTTGTTCCACTAATAGAACATCTATGTTTTTGGGCACCGGAATCTTCCTCTCAGCAAGAAGCTTTAACAGCGTTGACTTTCCCGTCCCGTTGGGTCCCACCAGACCATACCTCTTTCCATGTGAGATCTTAATCGATACATTCTTTAACAGCTCTTTACCACTTGCCGAAACTGAAAAATTTTCCACCGTTATGTCTTTTACACTTGCCTGAGCATCATCTTGACCTTGAGCGGCGGCCCGACTACCAATCAGAATCGTAAACGGATCTTCTAAATCCTTACGCTTGGCCTTTTCCTCTGCGTGAGCAGTATCATCCATCGTAACTCTTTTTTCTCGTTTTTTAAACTCCCTATCGGCTACAGTTATCTCAAGATTTCTTCTATCATTAGCCCTCTCTTTTCTACTGATGCCCGCTTTCTGATCTTCAAAGAGATATTCCACCACATCATCATCATCTGAAGGCGGAAGATCAATGTCTGCATAGGATTGGGAATTCGTAGGTGGTTTGGGTTTCGTTACTTTCTTTGCTTTATAGGGCTTTTGATCCATGTTGGCAAGCATTACTGATACTGGTAACTTTTCTTTCTTTCCTTCTTTACCGTAGTGTTTACTCTTTTCTCCGCCCTCGTCTGTTCTTTTCTTTCCCATTCGACGTCACAACCTATAAACAAGATTAGTATTACCTTAATCACAATATTACTCAAGTAGCAACATTTATTACAATCATTACTTAAAAATTTAACACATAGGCACATAAAACTAAGAAATTCAATAAACTCTAAAAATACACACATTACGGCAAACTTGGTGATAAAAATAAATCAAACGGCAAATGTAAATAAATAATCTCTGGCATAAACACAAATTCTAATGATTCTGATCCCCTAAACAGTAAGTTTCAATATAGAGATTAAAAGCTAACAGACATAGAAACATACATGGTAAAATTCAAAGAATCAAACATTCACTAATAATAATAAGGAAATCAATATCTATAACCTAATTATTATTAATTATTAATCACCTAATAAAGTAAAACTTGGAGAAAAAGTAAGAAGATATACCTGTATTTTGAGGGCTGTTTATAATGGATATGTGTACCCTTAGAGACGACGGCACTGTGGTGGTGGTGGTGGCGGGTTACGGAAATACTATTGCCGCTACTTGTTTTTTCTTTATTTTGTTAGGTTTGAAATTTTAAGTTTCGCTTAAATATATTCTATGGGCTTAATTTTAACATTTTATGTAAGATGAGTCGGTTTCGCCTTTAAAATCGGGAAAAATCATTTATCAATCAAAGCATATAATCCTTATCTAGCTTTCAATTTCAAATAAAACCTAAAGGCTACAACCCAAATCATATCCAATCGATCAACAACTCTAATATGATAATATCTATTTACATCTATATTTATATCTATATAGGTATGGAAGAAAACGCCCTAAAGTTGTGAGAAAGGTGAGAACGCATCATGATGAAACACGTGGCGCGGGATATAATCAGGGTGTGAGGGACTTTTTTGTCTTTTCAATATTCTTTTTTCCCAATTTCGTGTGTCACATGCTGCTTCATTTTTTGCGTCTAAAATAATTTTGGTGTTAATTCGATTCATTAATTATTTGGTGTTTTACTGTTTTTTTTTATCTGTCTCATTGAATTAATTGTTTTTGTGTCACACAGATAATTTTTTGGCGTTATGGCGTTTTCCAGTTCAATTTTTTTGGTGTTCGTGACGTTGTTAATAATTCATTACCATTCATCAATATTTTATAAGATTACAATAATACGGAATCAAAGTAAACTAATAGTCTTCTGTGGATGAGATTA
Organism: Helianthus annuus; assembly: GCF_002127325.2. Classification (NCBI taxonomy): domain Eukaryota; kingdom Viridiplantae; phylum Streptophyta; class Magnoliopsida; order Asterales; family Asteraceae; genus Helianthus; species Helianthus annuus. Next base: position 64,654,523 of record NC_035440.2, on the reverse strand, counting down.
GATCAGAGTTGTAAACATCGCTTTGTTCCTCACTTTCTTCAGATTCATCATCGTCATATTTTAGATTAGCGTATAACGCCATCATCTCGTCTCTTCTTTGCCGCAACCTATACTTGAATATCATTGCAACCCTGGTTCTTGCATCGTTCGAAGGTGCTAAATCACATAGTTGTTCAAGAAGATATAACATCTTTGTATCTTCTTTACCGCAGCCTATACTTGAATATCATTAAAACTGAAGATCGACGTTTGGAGACAAAAGTAATCTTATGGTTAAAATTCCAGATATAGTATAGAAGCATATACGTTATTTTTTATTTTTTGTGTTGAATAACTGCACTGCTTATTTTTTACATAAATTTGCTAAATTTTATTTCATTTTCTTATTTTCAATCAAACATTACTCAAACACAGATACAACTCACATACGTGTATATTAATTTTCTAATATATACGTTTTAGATTTTATGAACGACCCGTTTTGACCCGAAGCCCATTTTGACCCGGACCCGTTTCGACCCGAACTCATTCTAACCCGAACCAAAACAACCCTTTATCTGAATCGACCCGTTCCGACCCAGACTTGTTTTGACCCACCCGTTTTACCGGGTGTATTATTAACTAATTCAAATATATAACATCAGTTATGAAATCATAAGAAGTGTCGATGGTTATTATTATTTGCGACTTGCGAGTACCAACTTTTATCCTAAGGGACCGTTAGGTTCGCGGAATCATAAGGAATTAGAATTTGAATTGGATTGTTTTCCATTATAAATCATGTTTGGTTTGCATTACAAGAAAATGGAATTGGAATGTTTTCCTTCAATCATGGGATTTTAACTTTCCTTCACTCCTTTAATGGAATTTCAAACTTTCCTTTGGAATGTTATATAATTACCAAATAACCCTCACATATTTAAATAAGGAAGGTTTATTAAGGATATCCATGTCATTCAAATTTTATAACACTCCATTACCTTTTATATATTTGTAAACCAAACATGATATAAAAATACAAAGGAATTCATACAAATTCCAATTCCTTTCATGAGTTTCAGTTCTTACAAAAACTTTTCGCGAATCAAGCGAGACCTAATTTTTAACAAAATATATTTTTGAGTAAACATCTGTTTTGCTCCCTGTGGTTTGGTCACTTTAATTGTTTTGCCCCAAACCTTTAAAAATAACCATTTTTCTCCAATAGTTTGCTATGGTTTTTTCCATTTTGCTCCCCGCCTCTAACTCCATCCAAAGTATTCGTTAAGTAAAAGGGCATTTAATTATTTGTTATTAATTCCTAAAATCAATTTGTTTATTGATAAATCTATTTTTGTCTGTTATGTATCATCAAACCATCATTCTTCATTCAAAAATAGAAAATCAAACAACCAGTACATTACCATTCATCACCTGCAACCTCTCCCCTCCTTCTGCTGCTAATTGACTACCACCACTACCTGTCATTACCACCAAACCGCCATCACCATTACCACCAGCCCGCCACCGCCACCGCCATCACCACCGGTCCTCAACCACCATCCTCCACCATTTTTTTTGCTAAAGGTTTATCACCATCACCGCCGGACCTCACCACCACCGCTGTTATCCGAACTAACCACCACCACCACAATCACCACCCACGACCACCACCACCACAACTACCACCTTCCACCATCGTCCACAGATCTGGGTTTTCTACTAACTACCCTCTCTCTAATTTATGGGTTTTCCACCACCGCAAACTCCACAGATATGGCCATCACCACAATCTTGCTCATATTTGGTTTTGCAACAATAGCTAGCCGCCGTCTCTAACAACAAGGGTTCAACCTTGGTTTGAAACCCTAGATCCAGTTGAAATCAGAACAACCACCTATCTTCTCTCTCTGCACCCCCTCTCTTCATTCCCAACAACCACCGCCGTCACCACCAATCGCCACCACCTCACCACCACCTGAACCGAAATCAGAAGCCCAAGTTGTGTCGCCGTCATTTACACCCTCTTATCGTCATAACCAGTTAACCACGGCTCCACCCATCCACCACCTCCATCACCACCACCACCCAACCACTTTGCCGTCACCGCCAGAAGCTAAACATTTGCTGTGAGAAACAAACACTTCAAAGATAAATGAGAGAGGGACGCGAGAGAGAGAGAAAGCTCCAACCAGTCGCCACCTCTGGCCACACTTTACCCGCGACTGACCTCCGGTAGTTCCTCACCATCGTTCCCAGCCTTAACACCTTTTTCTTGCCTTGATGTCAGCCCTTTATTCTTAAACCCGATGGTGGCAACGACTTAATAGATGATTTGGGGGGTGTTGTTAAAGATAACCGCAAAGTTGAGATTCTTTCTTGATGTCAAAACCTTTTTGTTCGTATAATTTGGGGGTGTTATTAATTTGTTATGAGGGAAAATGTTTAGGGTGTAGATATACAGGTTGTACATATAGATGAGGGTTTTTGGAGATGCAGAAGAGAGAGTGCAGAGGGAGAGATGATGGTTTTGTTATTTTTATTATTATATATAATATAATCTTTTATTTATAGTTTTACTAAAATACCCTCAGTTTTATATTTGAAATTACCAAAATACCCTTTTAGTTAATAAACAATTTGGATGGAGTTAGAGGCGGGAAGTGAAATCATGAAAGGCTTCATAGATCAGGGAGTAAACTGGCTACTTTTAAAGAATTGGGGCAAAACCATTAAAGTGACCAAATCACATGGAGCAAAACGAAAAAGATTACTCTAAAATTTTTGTTTGTAATATTTTGGGCCGTTCAGTCTCTTTCACATGAAAAGCCCATCCATCCATGATCCATCAAACAAATAAACAAACCCTCACGGCCTAACCAAATCAACCGATTCTCTATCAACGCACAGAGCAATACAATCAGGAGCGATTCGTCATCGTTACAGATCCACAAATTAGGGTTTCTATTCTCTCTCCTTCATTCCCCTCAAATTTCACGTTTTTCTGCTTTCCCCAAATCAAAACCTGAACAGCGAAGATGAGGATTATGATTAAGGGAGGTGTTTGGAAGAACACCGAAGATGAGATCCTCAAGGCTGCTGTTATGAAGTATGGCAAGAATCAATGGGCTCGTATTTCTTCATTGCTCGTTCGTAAATCCGCTAAACAGTGTAAAGCTCGTTGGTACGAATGGCTCGATCCTTCCATTAAAAAGGTACCCAAATTGCTCTCTGTATCATGTATTCATACTCTGCTTTTCTTCATGATGTTTGATACAAGTAATTGTGTATATTGTTGCTGGATTTTGATTCTAGGTTGCCCTAAATTGTAACCAACAACTTTTCATGTATCATAATATTAGAGATTAGAGATATTATTATGAATTTTGTGGAACCCTAGAACAAACACTAGAAATCTTATGAACATATAGTGATTTTTCGATATGTATTTAGTATGGATAATAAGTTTATGTTATTGTAGAAGGTTTATGGTTGCCCTATGATTATCTATTAGGGATGAGCATTTGGTAGCGGTACCGGCGCCCATTTTCCCCGTTTTTCGGTACCGGTACCAGTATTTACGGGTAAAACACCAGTAAATACCGGTACCGGGTTTTTTGTATCGGTACCGAACGGATACCGTGCTCACTATTTTCCCATTTGTCATAAAAGTTCTTTTAAAATAATGTGCTACTGTAACAATTTTCTTTGGTATTTATTATTACACTTGAAAAAGTTTTTTCATTTCATTTGTCTGCATGATACATGCCATAGATAATATGAATTGGTTCAAGTAATGAAGGCAAAAGAAAGGTTTTACTAGATATACTCCTATGGGACACGAGTCACGTCCTTGTTGGTTCAAATATGTGCATCGGTGGAAATCTTTGTGTACAAAAGTTAATATTTGAAGACTTGAAGTGTTTCGCTGATGATTTTAGATTTTTAGGGAATATTGATTTATCTGATTATAGTTTACATCTGTATGTGATAATATTGATCTCAATCTAGTAAAGTTATTGTTTATGCCACTAACTTGATATAGCTTGGCCTCTAAGCATTTGGTCGGGTGGTTGTAGAAATAGTTTTGGATCTTTACTTTCATTTAAGAACACGAATACTATTACTCACATGATGCGACTCAAAGTAGACTGATATAGATATCTGAAAGGAGGTTGAATTTTCATGCCATTTTTTCACTAATATTTCTTTCTTGTAAATAAAGAATCTTGGTTTAAAAAAGCGCGCCTCAAGCGCGCTTAAGCGCAAAGCGACTCTAGGCGCAAAGAGCTGCGCCTTGTGTGACATAAGGCGAGCTCTGTACAAAAAGCGCACAAAAAACGAGCTTTTTTTGGAAAAAAATCCCACTGAGGTGCGCGCTTTTTGTACAGAAGGTGTTTTTGTGCTTTAAAGTGTTATACATGTAGCTAAAATGGTTGTACATTAAGTGATCTATACATTAAATTATATATAAACCTTATTTATCACTATATTTTGGGTAAGGGATGCTAAAAGTCTATAGGATATATATAAAAAATATATATAGATAAGCACCTTGCGCCTCACGTACGAAAAGCCCGCTGCTTTTGCGATTTGCGCATCACGTACGAAAAGCCCGCTGCTTTTGCGATTTGTGCATCGCGCTTTGATTTTAGACCTTGTCGCTTTTGTGCGCTTCACGCTTTTTTAAACCAAGCAAAGAATCCTAAATGGTATCCTGCGGTTTTACATATTTCTGACTTTTTTTTAATCATCTGTACAGACTGAGTGGACCAGAGAAGAAGATGAGAAGCTGCTTCATCTTGCTAAGCTTATGCCCACTCAATGGAGAACAATCGCTCCAATTGTCGGTCGTACTCCATCTCAATGCCTCGAGCGCTATGAAAAACTCCTCGATGCAGCTTGTGCAAAAGACGAAAATTACGAGCCAGGCGACGATCCAAGAAAACTGCGGCCCGGAGAGATTGACCCAAACCCGGAATCAAAGCCTGCACGGCCCGACCCGGTTGACATGGATGAAGATGAAAAAGAAATGCTTTCAGAAGCTCGAGCTCGTCTAGCCAATACTCGTGGTAAAAAGGCTAAACGAAAGGCCCGAGAGAAGCAACTTGAAGAAGCTAGAAGGCTTGCTTCGTTACAGAAACGGAGAGAATTAAAGGCCGCTGGGATCGATAATAGGCATAGGAAGAGGAAGCGAAAGGGGATCGATTACAATGCGGAAATTCCGTTTGAGAAGAGGCCTCCACCCGGGTTTTACGATGTCACTGACGAGAGTTCCGTAGTTGAACAACCGAAATTCCCGACCACTATTGAAGAACTGGAAGGTGAAAGACGTGCGGATAAAGAGGCACGTTTGAGAAAGCAAGATATCGCAAGGAACAAAATTGCACAGAGGCAAGATGCTCCAACGGCTATACTCCAAGCGAACAAAATGAATGATCCCGAAACGGTTAGAAAGCGGCCCAAAATGAATCTCCCGACACCACAAATTCCGGATTATGAGTTGGAACAAATTGCAAAGTTTAGTCTTCCTGCTTTGAATGAAGAACTGTCGGAAGGAAGTAGGGCCACACGCGCACTCTTAGCCGATTACGCTCAAACACCGCACCAAACAATGACCCCGTTAAGGACCCCACAAAGAACGCCAGCTGGAAAACAAGATGCTATTATGATGGAGGCCGAAAATCAAGCGAGACTAAGACTATCTCAAACGCCATTGCTTGGCGGTGAAAACCCCGATTTACATCCTTCAGATTTTTCTGGTGTTACCCCTAAGAAAAAGGAAATTCAAACACCGAACCCGATTTTGTCGACGCCAATGTCGACGCCAGGAGGCACGGGTATGACACCTAGGATTGGAATGACGCCACGAGATGGCCAATCGTTTGGGGTCACTCCTAAAGGAACTCCGTTACGGGACGAGCTTCGTATAAATGAAGAAATGGAAATGCATGATAGTGGCAAGCTCGAGCTCAGAAGGCAAGCGGAAATGAGGCGGAATTTACGGGCTGGGTTGACGGGTCTTCCCCAGCCCAAAAACGAGTATCAGATAGTAGTTCAACCCGTTCCGGAAGACGGTGAAGAACCCGAGGAAAAAATAGAAGAGGACATGTCTGATCGGATTGCACGAGAGAAGGCTGAAGAGGAGGCTCGGCAGCTGGCGTTACTTAAAAAGAGATCGAAAGTGCTGCAACGGGAGCTTCCTAGACCGCCAGCTGGCTCACTGGACCTTATTAAGAAATCGTTAATACGAGGTGATGATGATAAGAGTTCGTTTGTTCCACCTACTTTGATTGAACAGGCTGATGAGATGATACAGAAAGAACTATTGTTATTACTGGAACACGATAACGCCAAATACCCGCTTGATGACAAGGAGAAAAAGAAAGGAAATAAACGAGCTGGTGCGAAATCTGTTTCTGTTCCTGTTATAGAAGAATTCGATGACGATGAACTCAAATCGGTAATTTTATGACTATTCTGTATATTTGTTCTTATATTTATTATTTAGTTGAGAACGTTATTGACTGATCTTGTCATATGTCACGTACAGGCAGATGAAATGATTAAAGAAGAGGCGAAGTTCGTGCGGGTGAAAATGGGCCATAAGGATGAGGATATTGACGAATTTGTTGAAGCACACAAAACATGCTTGAATGACATTATGTACTTCCCGACGCGTAATTCATACGGTCTTTCTAGTGTTGCTGGAAACATGGAGAAACTTGCTGCTTATCAGGATGAGTTTGAGATTGTTAAGAAGAAAATGGATGAGGATACAAGAAAGGCAAACCGACTTGAGCAAAAGATTAAACTTCTTACTAATGGCTATCAGGTTACATAATTAAATTCCTATTTTTTGTTTTCTTAATGTTCACATATAGTTGTTTTTTCATTTGAAGTGGAATCCAATCTTTATTTGAGGTGGCAGGATGTGCGGGTTGGGTATTTGAGTTGATACGAGCTTAGCTCAAGTTAAGTTGATCAGCAAACACTTTTTTGTATAGTTATTTTCGCAGTTTTTTTGTTACTAAACAGAGTAAACTGCCAAAATGGTCCCTGGGTTTTTGTCACTTTTGTCACTTTAGTCCAAAACTCAACCTTTTGAATCTGGGTCCCTGTGGTTTCAATTTTGTTGCCATTTTCATCCAAAAGCAAAATCTGGTTAGATTTTTCAGTTAACATCCAGCTTTTTTAGTCTTTTTCCTCCCTTTTAATGAAGGGCAAAATGGTCGGATTTTTTAATTTGTTATAATAAAACATTAAACGACCATTTTGCCCTTCATTAAAAGGGAGGAAAAAGACTAAAAAACTGGATGTTAACTGAAAATCTGACCAGATTTTGCTTTTGGATGAAAATGGCAACAAAATTGAAACCACAGGGACCTAGATTCAAAAGGTTTTGGAGTTTTGGACTAAAGTGACAAAATGACCAAACCTCAGGGACCATTTTGGCAGTTTACTATAAATATCTGAGTTGAAAACTGACGGTTATTTCATGCACATTAAAAATATACTTTGGCTGACTCTTAGCCCATTCGACCCACTTGACTCCTTAACGTTTAGCTAGGGATGTTTAAACTTCAAACTAGCCACAACTTCGGAAAACGACAAACAGAACCAGCCGGGTTGGTTGAACAGCCGGTTTTACAGTTTGATGGTTTGGTTTTGGCGGTTTTAGACACTTTTTTTTGAATGCGTAATTTTGTATTACATTTTAAAAAGGTGAAGGATTGTTCATGAATACACAACTTTATATTCTTAATATATGTAAATAAAAATTAAATAATAACTGTTAGATGGCCGGTTTGGCTCACACGACTGGTTGCAAGTTCTAAACGGTAAACTGTCAAACTAATAAAACCGAATCATGAACCGGACTGTATATATCTCAAACTGGCCATGACTTTTTTTGTTAGTTTTGGCGGTTTATGAACACTCGAGGTTTTAATTAAATTTTTTGCTCAATTTGCATGTTTGAGATAAACTACAACCTGAAATCAAGTAAAGGTATTGAAGCACACTTTCAACAAAATATGCCATAATGCAACACACAGTTAACGTAGTATTATATATAAGGTCACCAACAGACATGATGGTGATGTTTCGTGCCGGTTTTACTAATTAGTTATTAATCACATGCAGATGCGTGCTGCCAATATCTGGTCACAAATTGAGGCGACCTTCAAGCAAATGGACACAGCCGGAACAGAATATGAGTGCTTTCAAGCTTTACAAAGACAAGAAAAGTTGGCAGCATCAAACCGTATAAATAGCATCTGGGAAGATGTACAAAAGCAAAAAGAATTAGAGAAAACTTTACAGAATCGTTATGGTGATCTGCTTGTTGACCAAGAAAGGATCTATAATCTCATGGAGAAGTACAAACAAGAAGAAACCGCAGTGGCAGAAGCAGCAGCAAACATACAAGATGAAAAAATGGCTGAACCCGAGTCAGAGCTACAGGCTCCTGAGCAAGTGGAAGCAAGCCAAACTACTGATGACTCCGGTGAAATGACCAAACTAGCCTCGACTGATGTAGAGGACTCGGTATCTGCTCAAGTAAATGAGGAACCTTGTAACGAACATAGAGATAATAGTGATGACTCTCCTGCTGTTGACGTGCCTGAAAGCAACGGTGAGGCTGATGCCGTTCAAACAGATGTGTCAAATACTGAAACCGATGAGCCTGCAAAGATCTCAGATGAATCCCAAACCCCAAAGGCAGATGACCTGTGAAGCTATTCGGGCATCTGTTTGTTGTGTCTTTACCTGATTGCAGGATTCTGTCCCTAAGCCCACAAAGATATGAGATTTTTGTTTTTGAAGAGAATGTTTTTAATGTTTTATTTGTTGTAGCATGCTATATGTTTCTGATGTTGAACTGTTACGGCTTTGAATGCTCTCTTTTAAAACGCTTAACTTGGTTGCAAACCTAAACTAAAGTTGGACATCTATGGGCTGTCTCCGCTTGAAAAGTAAGGTTATTTTGGTTGTGTTGCATGTTTCATATATCAATTTTATTTTTGTGTTTTAAACACCTTATCAAATAAAACATTATGCGTCTTTTTTTTTTTTTTGTAAAATAACCTTTTGATCTTTATTAATATAAAATGTTAAGTGATAAGGCTCAGAAACATTTATCTTATTTGGGCTGCAATCCGGTAAGTGGGTTTGGATAACCACAACCATCTTTGCATCCACGACTCCCAAAGATCATTTTACAAATAAACATTTCACGTTGGCAAACTAAGACCGTGGGGTATGGTGAGGCAGGGGTTTGGGGCATGGGTTGATATGTGGCTTGGGGTGGGGGGGGGGGGGTTACTGGGTTGACCAACATTAAAGATGATATGGTGGGGCGGGGGTTTGGGGCGTGGCCATCCCAAACCACTATTTGAATATTTTTTAAAACAACATATTTAATTTTTTTAATATTGTTAAATAAAGAAAATTACATAAAAAATTCCTAAGGCTTATATTTTTTCTTTATCTCTTCTCCCATCCCCAAGATTAGTTCCAACTTTTCACCCTCTAGGTGATCAATAGGCTGGTATAGAAATTTCAAATCATCTCGTTTTTGTTTAATTGCATCTCTAGCTTCTTTCCCATTTGTTGTTGGAATACGTTGAATTTATCTAACTTGCATGCAATGTCATCTAACTGATAGCTGTATATTCCCCTACGCGAGCCCGAACTCCCAACTGAAGGCGATGCCGTACCCGATCTTGATTTTTGAGCGCGCCATTTTGCGGCATCTCTTCCATTTTCAGGCCGGTTTTGCGAATCATCCAGAAGGTCCTCAAACTCTTGATCTCGTGCATCAGATTGGGCTTGGGACGAGGCCCTTGACCTTTTGGAAGACGTGTTCGTTTCGCTACCACTAGGGATATTCGCCCACTTTGGATGGAACTTACAAATCCCCCAACAATGCATGAAATGAAAGTCGCTCCCCACATTTGTTTTGAATGCAACCAATGCATTTGTCACAATGTTGGCTTCGGTTTCACCACTTTTTGGGTTTTGCTTTACTTTATTTAAAAAAACACTAAATTTTGTAAGTTGGTAGCTTATCTTGCTCCACTTCGAAGATAAGCTATCGTTTTCACGATAAGCCTCCCTTCTCAATTCTTCATTGAATCTTTTACTAATTGCTTCCCACAAATGGATTCGATGTTGAGAATTTCCTATTTTAATAAACACAAAATTTAATATATTACAAAGTTATATAAAAATAACCATAAATATTAAAATCAGGGCTACAAAATATTTAAAAATAGCTAAAGTTGGATGTTGAGATTGTTGAAGCCAAGCCCTCGCCAATGCAAATTCTTCATTAACGACCTATCTTTGTTGTTTTCGTTTGGCGGTTTCAAGTGCTTTCTCCGCCTTGTTTTTTTTTCTTATGACCTCTCTTTTTTTATGGGTTGGGATGCGGAAGGACCATCGTTGGGTGGTTGAGTTTTGGGGACGGTTTCGGTTTGAGAAAGGTTGATGGAGGTTGGTGAAAGGTTGATGGACGTTTGTGAAAGGTTCATCGGGCTAGGTATTGAATCGTCGGTGTGTGGGAAGTTAGTAAACAAACGATTCCCGAGATACGAGGCATAACTCGCCATATCGGGCATAGGGGAGTGTATTAAAAATGGACGAGGCATTGGACGATTGTGTGGTGGGCTAGCATTATTTTCTTGGAATGCAAACGGGTTGTTCGGGTCATAACCATGATTATGAGGATGCATTTTTCGTTTTGTAGAATAAGAATAGAGATGATTATAGAAATTGAAGATGATTATTGTGGTTGAATGTTGTAAAAATAGGAATTGAAGTGTGATATTTATAGTGAAAAAATAATTTTTTTAACATAGCCGGTGGCCAACGGCTAGTTTGGTTTGGCCATTGAGAGCCCGCCATGTCACCTTGCTAGACCCGCCCCACGCCCGGCTTTAAACTCCCGCCCCTTGGGCCACGCCCCAACCCTAGCCACCCGGGGTGGTGGATTGGGCGTTTTCAGCCAACCCACGCCCCAACCCAAGCCCCATACCCCATAGTCAAACCTTATTGTGGAGCGCAAGCTGTAGAGCATGGAGAAAACAGATTCACCGAAAAATGGTGCTGAAGTCAACCAACATGACACCAGCCACAGCAGTGTGGTGCGCTGTCACACCCCCAAAATCCACAAGCGGAGTATCACCGCAGGAGGCGTGACATGACCAGGATCAAGCCACCAATCATTTGGATCTGAGCAGCCGCCAACCCTAGCATTTGGATCTGAGCGTTCCACCACGTGAGCGCCACACCTTCTAGAGTACTAGTGGCATACTTCACCCTACGAGCCACTGGACACTCACACATTTCAAAGACCGATTCGAGCTTCTAGAACCAGTGGAGGAGTCTTACGACTCCTTCAGTACCACGGAAGGTACTAGGACGACAGTCCATGAAGGTCTTGAATGTACATACGGGACCTGATATGCGAGAAAACAGACAAGTTTAAGCATGAGAGTTGGATCACGAGAATAGGATCTAAACATCATATACTCAGTTGTCATGGCAGGTTATACCTCCTGCCTGAGCTACTGCGAGTGCCTCCGCAACTCGTGCATTGATGAGAGCCGTCAGTTGAGCTTGAGTCATGTTGATACCACCACGTCCTCCGCGTCCGTTCATGGTCTTCACAATGAAGCGAACATAAGTGAGAAATGTGTGGTGAAAGTGTGTAAGTGTGGATGACAGAAGAGAGTAAGCACACGGGGTTTCAATTATCAGTTGCTATATTAACTAAGCATGCAATGTACTACGCAAACTAATAGACATGCAATGTAAGTATAAACCATATCACCTATAGTGTTGAGTCTTGCACGTGGAGCGAAGTGTCGTTGTGGATCGTTGAGCACTGTACAGGTTATAGTCTGGTTTTGTTTAAAGCTTTTCTCTTTTTAAAACCAAGTTAACTATAACCAATGGCTCTGATACCAATCTGTCACACCCCCAAAATCCACAAGCGGAGTATCACCGCAGGATGCGTGACATGACCAGGATCAAGCCACCAATCATATTGAACAACTTAAATAAGGTAACGTAAAACCAAACACAATATAATTGGTGTCCAAAAGAAATAAACCAACTCCAAGTTAACAGCGGAAGCATAATAAAGTTTAAATAATCAAAACATAGTTTAGAAGTTCAAATGTTTAACACGGAACTCTATAGTCCGTGTCCCACAACGACCACACCTCCTTGTGCAAGCTCCATAAATACTTAATGACCTGCAAGGCATGTAACAACGAGTCAACAACACAGTTGAGCGAGTTCACAGTTGGTTGTTTAGTTTTAATGTTTGTACGAAAACCATAAGTTGTTTCGTAAACCATGAGTTAACCAGTATCCTTGTTTCCCAAACCATATCTATAATCAGTGGGGGCTTCCCCATGTGAACCACTAGACCGTTACCATATCGACAACTGACGAAAGTAAGTTGTGCCCTAAGTCAATGTTTATCATCATTGACTGAGTGCCCAGATCCATTAGTACACGCCCGTCTTACCGGCGTGGTGTGAGGCTTGTCAACCCTAATAGCGCCATTAACTAATGACCTGCTCGCCATTGGCCCAGCGATTAAGTCGATATAAAAATGAGGGACTTAATGATAGAGTTTTGTCTAGTAAGTTTAAGGTTGTTGTCCTACCCAAGGAGGACGAACCTACGTGTTATACTCAAGGAGAATACGCAGGTTTAATATTGGTATCCTACCCATGGAGGATGGAGGTACATATCCTACCCAAGGATAATATGTAGGTTCTGTTTTAGTTCCTTAACCCATTCCTAACCACCGGGAATCCCATGCCTTATAAAGAGTGTGAACTCACCCCGGTTTGATCGGTTTGCTAAATTAACTTGATCACAATTGGTTCAGTCAAAGCCTATAGTATGCACGTATACACAATCAGTTTATGTTCGTAACTCGTCACATATAATCCAATCATCACAAGGAGTGTTTGGGCAAATATCATCAAGCAACACATAATCAGTTATGCAAGTTCAAGCAAACCACACTTCACATAACAACACATAACTTTTCCTTGGTTTACACTAACATAGTTATCCACTAACAAACTTAACTGAGTTACTGTGCAGTTTACCTTGTCGACGAAACTCCCTAGTTTCGTCGTGATCCCTTATCGACGAAACCCCCTTGTTTCGTCGTGTTTCCCTTTGACGAAACTACCATGTTTCGTCGTAATTCCCCATCGACGAAACCCCCTAGTTTCGTCGACATGTGCGTTTCGTCGACCATGCCTAAGTTACGTCGTGTTATCAGTTACTCACCAAGGAACCCTATTTGCAATATAACAATTAATCATCAATCATCAAACCTAGCCACAACCGATATGCTACCAAATCATCGACAAACACGTAACTGTTTCCCCTATTCATTCATCATTCACAAACAATTGGTGACACGATATGCAAACATTCAACCGACATGAACACTGAACCCACCCGCATACAATCATAAGCATCAGTTTGAATCCAAAAGATTGACCGCAGAACATCAGTTTCTAACTTACTATCTAATCCATTATTTAGCCGTTTCATATTAGGTTTACCAGGTTCACTATTTGCAAATATCATTCTAATCCAACAATGAGATATTGACAGACATATTCATCATAATAATCATCATTAACAATCAATGGGAGCCAATCATAATAACAAACATCTATACAAACAACCTAACTGTTTGATCGAATCGAGTTATTGCAAACTAACCGTCTGTGGGATGGGATAAGCAAGAACTCGGGGAAGATGATGGTTGCCGTCGGGTGCACAGGAGAGAAAAGAGTCTAGGGTTTACCAACCGATCAGTTCTGTGCCCTCGTGTAACCCTATCTCATTATATATATTTGCGTACAGAGTGTTGGGCCCTCACTGGGCTTGAGGTAGAATGAGCCGGCGAAACCCTAGGTTTCGTTGAGGTGCATATGGCGAAACCCCTAGGTTTCGTCGAGACGGGTTGTGGCGAAACCCCTGGGTTTCGTCGAGCTTACTAGAGGTGAAACAAGTTAAGGATTTTAACATTTAAATAGATTACGAGTTTATATCACTAAACACATAAACAGAAAAGTCACATAACGTCTCAACATATAACAAACATGCACGGTTACAAGGCAACCAGTCGTGCAAACACAATAACTAAATAATTAACGAGTAGAGGAAAGACCTTGAAAACTCGGTTTGTCACATCATCCCCAACTTGAAAGAAATTTTGTCCCGAAATTTAGCACGTGGTCACTGAGGAAGCTAGTTAGGTTTGCGTGGTTTCCTGGTTTTCCTGGGATGTCACATCATCCCCCTGTTGGTTTGGAATTTCATCCCGAAATTCCGCAGTAGCTTCAGGCTCAGTAGTGGTTGCACTTTTCTCGAACAACTGGGGATACTTGAGTTTCATTTGGTCTTCTCGTTCCCAGGTGAACTCTGGGCCACGACGGGAGTTCCAACGAACTCGAACAAGAGGTATTCTGGTATGTCTGAGAATCTTCACATCTTAGTCAGTAATCTCTACCGGTTCTTCAACGAATCGCAACTGATCATCGATAGTGAGCTCCTTAAAAGGAACTATGAAGGTCTCATCTGACAGACATTTCTTCAGATTTGACACGTGGAATATGTTGTGAACTCCGCTGAGTTCTTCAGGTAAGTTCAATCTGTAGGCTACCCTGCCAATCTTCTCGATGATTTCGAAAGGTCTGACATAACGCGGATTAAGCTTGCCCTTTTCCACAAAACGAACCACACCCTTCCAGGGTGAGACTTTAAGTAGAACCCGGTCCCCGACCTGAAATTCTAGAGGTTTCCTACGCTTATCAGCGTAGCTTTTCTGACGGTCGCGAGCTGCGGCCATTCGTTGTCGTATCTGGGAAATCTTCTCTGTTGTATCTACTACAAGTTCTGGGCCAGTGATTTGGCTGTCGCCAACTTCTGGCCAAAAAAGAGGTGATCATCACTTACGCCCATACAATGCCTCAAACGGAGCAGCCTGAATGCTGGTGTGGTAACTTTTGTTATACGAAAACTCCACTAGAGGGAGGTGTCTTTCCCAGCTGTTACCAAAGTCGATAACACATGCCCGAAGCATGTCTTCAAGGGTTTGGATGGTGCGTTCAGACTGTCCATCCATTTATGGGTGATAAGCTGTGCTCAAGTCTAATCGAGAACCAAAGGACTTGTGCATTGCTTGCCACAATTCAGAGGTAAAACGTGCGTCATGATCAGATATGATGGAGGTTGGCACGCCGTGCCTCGAAACTACTTCCTTTAGGTAGATGTCCACTAGAGTTGAAAACTTATCCGTTTCCTTGATAGCCAGAAAGTGTGCAGACTTTGTCAGTCGATCTACTATTACCCAAATGGTATCGTTTCCTCGCTTAGATCTAGGTAATCCTGTAACAAAGTCCATGGAAATTTGCTCCCATTTCCATGTCGGGATCTCTGGTTGTTGAAGTAGGCCGGATGGTTTCTGGTATTCTATCTTGACTCTCGCACAAGTAAAACATTTACTAACGTAGGTTTCTATGTGAGCTTTCATACTAGGCCACCAATACGTAGTCTTTAGATCATGGTACATCTTATCCGAACCAGGATGTACTGAGTAACGGGACTTGTGTGCTTCGTCCATCACAAGTTCACATAGGTTGCCATAGAGTGGGACCCAGATGCGCCCTGTCACATAGTAAGCGCCGTCTTCCTTTTGTTCTAACCGTTTTCTCGATCCTCGCAGGGAGTTAGCCATGATGTTCTCTGCTTTCAATGCTTCAACCTGAGCATCTCATATCTGAGTAGGAAGACTAGATTGGATGGTAAGTTGTAACGCACGTACACGCTTAGGTTTAGTCTCCTTTCGACTGAAGGCGTCGGCCACAACATTGGCTTTGCCCGGATGGTACTTGATCGCGTATTCGTAATCATTCAGGAGTTCAACCCATCGATGTTGTCGCATGTTCAACTCATTATGTTCGAAGATATGCTGGAGACTCTTGTGATCGGTGTAAATAGTGCACTTGGTACCGTACAGGTAATGTCTCCATATCTTAAGAGCAAAAATCACTGCTCCTAACTCCAAGTCATGAGTAGTGTAGTTCTTTTCGTGAATTTTCAGTTGGCGTGACGTGTAAGCAATAACTTTCTCATGTTGCATCAATACACACCCGAGTCCTTGAATTGACGCATCATAATAGACCACAAAGTCATCTGTGCCTTCTGGTAGTGAGAGAATAGGCGCGCTATAGAGTCTCTCCTTCAGGTGCTGGAACGCTGTTTCCTGAGCATCACCCCATCAATAGGTGACACCCTTCTGAGTTAGTGAAGTGAGGGGTTGCGCAATCTTTGAAAAATCTTTAATAAACCTTCTGTAGTAGCCCGCCAAACCCAAGAATTGGCGGATTTCGGTTGGTGTACGAGGTGCAGGCCAGTTCCTGATCGAATCAACCTTGGATGGATCAACATGAATCCCATCCCCGTTTACCACGTGGCCTAGGAAATGGACTTCACGAAGCCAAAAGTCACATTTCGAGAACTTAGCATAAAGCTGTTTAGTTTGAAGGAGTTCCAAGATAAGTTGCAGGTGTTGCTCGTGTTCCTCCTGACTCTTAGAATAGATCAGGATGTCGTCGATAAAAAACAATAACGAACTTATCCAGGTATGGTTTGCACACTCGGTTCATGAGATCCATGAAGACCGCAGGTGCGTTTGTCAACCCAACAGGCATGACCAGAAACTCGTAATGGCCGTAACGAGTTCTGAATGCTGTTTTGGAGATGTCCTCGTCTCGGACTCTTAGCTGATGATAGCCCGATCTCAGATCAATCTTAGAATAGTAGGTGGACCCTTGCAGCTGGTCGAATAGGTCATCAATATGCAGGAGAGGATAACGATTCTTCATGGTCACCTTGTTGAGTTCGCGATAATCAATGCACATTCGGAAGGTACCGTCTTTCTTCTTCACAAACAAGACTGGAGCTCCCCAGGGCGAAGAGCTAGGACGAATGAAACCCTTGTCCAAGAGCTCTTGTAGTTGTGTGGACAGTTCTTCGAGTTCTGATGGAGCTAAACGATAAGGTGAACGAGCTATGGGTGCTGCTCCAGGAGCTAGCTCGATTTGAAATTCGACCTGACGATGAGGCGGTAGACCAGGTAATTCCTCAGGGAACACTTGAGGATAGTCACGTACAACCGCGATATCTTCTGTCTTCTTTTCTTTTGAGGATATATCAGAAACGAGGGCTAGAATAGCAGTGTGGCCCTTTCGCAAACACTTTTGGGCCTTAAGGAAAAAGATGATGCCCACAACAGCACCACTCTTGTCGCCATATATCATGAGAGGTTCTTCACCAGAACGAGGAATACGAATAATTTTCTCCTTGCAAATAATCTCCGCTTGATTCTGAGATAGCCAATCCATCCCAATAACGATGTCTAAACTACCAAGAATGATGGGAATAAGGTCGATAGAGAAGGTCTGACCAGTTAAGACGAGATTACAACCCTTAACTACGTGTGTGGCTTCAAGACTTTTACCATTAGCTAACTCTATAACATGCTTGGTGTTCAAAAGTGTTGGTGTGCGCTTAAGCATTTAACTAACTTTTAAGGACACATAACTAGTATCGGCACCTGATGTGTGTAAAATGCAACATATAAAACACATCAATTAAGGCATAAAACTAACCCTTTTTAAGTACTAATGTTGGAAAAAGAGTGTTTTTGTCTTCCTTTTGTATTTTCAGGATGAAATGAGCTCAAAATCACAAAAGAAGCAAAAAGACCACTAATTTTACCATAAATACGAGAAAAGGAACAAAAGTGGACTGCTCGGACCCTCAACGGCACCTCCCAAAACAAAGAGAAGAAAACAGAGTCTGAACACGCCCCGTGTCCAGCGAACACGGGGGCGTGCCCAGGAAGCAGCAGAAAAGACAAACCAGTAGAAGCTTCCATTGCTCACCACGGGGCCGTGCCCAGCGGGCACGGGGGCGTGTTGAAAGTACAGCAGGCGCATTAATTGTAATTCACAATTACAATTAATGAAGAGAGAGAGTGTCAGACGGGCACGGGGCCGTGTCCAGCGGACACGGGGCCGTGTCCAGCGTTCTGTCCAGCCTATAAATAGAGGAGCTTGGTTTCATTCTCTCTCATCCCTTGGCACACCACCTCTCTCACACCTCATCCACCACCCACCACCACCATAACACCATCATCCACCACCATCATCCATTGTCCATCGTAGAGTGTGTGAGTCGTCTCGGGATCCAAGATTGATCGTAAGAGTTCTTGACAATCAAGGCCATGTTTGCCTAAGTCTCTTACATCACTTGGTGAAGACAAGTGTTTAGTATAATACTTTTTATTTTTAATCTTTTGCACTTTTTATTTGGTTTTGTATTAATGACTTTAATAACTAGTTACTTATGTTGAAGGTGATCTTTCCTTATCGTTTGTCCGTGGTGTCTTGGCATTATTTTACTGTCTATATAAAATAAAAGATTTTCACCATTCATATCTCCACGGTCTATATGGAGGTATGTTGGCTACCTGGTCGGGGGTTAAGGGAACGGTTTGGTAAGGGTCTTGCCCTTGTTCAGCGTTTAGAGGTCCTGCTTGGGACCTGGGTCAAATTTAGTAGGATCTCCTTCAATGCCCATAGGTATTGGATGGCGGGGATCCAAACTCTTTGACCCCCTCATAAGTTAACTACTATTAATACTATAACCCGGCTATTTAGGACTGTATCCCTGCTGACTCAGACTACTTAGCCGAGGGTAACGTCACCGCCAAAAGCGGGGCCTACCATAATTTGCATTAATAACTTAATTCATTATCTTTCAATAATCCGACCCTTTAGGATTGTATCCTTGCTGACTCAAACTACTGGGTTGAGGGTAACGTCGCCTTCAAAAGAGGGGCCTACTACAATAACTAAGATAATCTCTTAAATAAGTGCAAAAGTGCGAAAATAATCAAAGGTTATACTAACACACGTGTCGGATCCAAGTGATTCATCTTGTCTATCTGTTTTTATTTTATTTTATTTTTCAGCATTTAGTTAGTTTTTATTTTTCTTAGTTTAAAACATTTTTCTAACTTTTTGATTTGGTTAGACGTTGAGGATAAACCGGTATTAAAAGCTCTTGTGTCCTTGGACGACCTCGGTATCTTACCAACACTATACTACGTCCACGATGGGTGCACTTGCCCATATGTGTGTTTAGTGTTAGTGAATATTGTGTTTTATAAATTTAAAACTTGGTTAAAAGTGTAAAAAGGGCTTAATTATATATTAAAAACATATACACACTGACACGCATCAAGTTTTTGGCGCCGTTGCCGGGGACACAAGGATTTTAAGAAAGTTAGGAATCAACGGCCTAATCATCTTTTTATTTTTCTTTAATTTGTAGGATTTTTTTTTTTTAGATTTTTCAGCTTCTGCAGAGCTCAGCACGGGGCCGTGCCCGCTGAACACGCCCCGTGCCCAATCATTGGAACTGGCAATCCTGTTTTATATCAGACAGTAGGCTGAACACGGGGCCGTGTCCACTCAACACGCCCCCGTGCCCAAGATTCAGTTGCTGAAAACAGAACCGTTCGATCCCGGCGGTTGGTAATTTCTGATACAAACATGAGTGATAGTGATTCTTTTTACTTTCGGCACTCTTATGGTTTGTGGTGTCGAATATGTGGAGGCGAACACGAGGAATTAAAATGTTTCTTCCTCACTTATAGGCCACACTATATAGACCCACCAATTCCTTGTAACCTTAAGAGGGGCGAAAGTAAAAATAAACACTATTTCTCCCTCGAATGCGCCCAGCCAGATATTCTAGGAGATATGCTCCTTGACGAGCTATTTCAACTAGAAGAACTACTTCTAAATTGGTCAAAAGAACTTAGGAAGGATTTCTTAGATCCATCCCAAGATGATGACCATGAGGAAATGTTGGAACCGCATTCTGACAACCTCGTTGCTCCCGAAAATACCTTCCTTCCTAAACAAGACGTGGACGATAGTCGTCCCTGTGCCGATTGTGCCGTGAAGGACTCCCCGTCGACCTCGTTCGGTGCATACATAGACCTGAGCGATTCGGCATACACCTTCTTTAACGAGAGCCCGGGAAAGGGTTGGACTTGTCCACCTAGAATAAAAATAGGAATTACCCTCACCGACAACCTCTTGCGTTCTCGCCTTAGTATAGGACAACTAAGGTATCTTAGGCACTTTGGGGTTGTTCCAACAAGTCAGGAGCCACCCGATAAGAATTAGCTCCTTAATAAAGGCAAAACTCCATAAATCAGCCCTCCGACACGGGGCCGTGTCCGGCCACCACGACCCCGTGTTCGCTCAGAAGATTTTCTGCTGATTCTGTCAGAATACGGACAAAATGTGTCAGGATTTTCTCTGCACACGGGGCCGTGTCCAGCGGACACGGGGCCGTGTTCAGTGTGCTGTCGTTTTCTTTAAATGCAGCCTGAATCCTGCTCATTTTTGACCACTCCACCAAGCAGAGATCCCTGGAATCTTCACATATACCATCCTAGGTAAGTACCAAAAGAAGGTTCCTAAGGACCATCTTGTCTTTTCCACTTTTGTTCATTTCCTCTTCTTCCAAAAATTTTTCAAACCCTACCTCCTTGGAAGCTTGGAAACCCATGATTCCAACCTTCTATGCAAGGTTTGTAGGAATTTTCGCTATGGATTCTTGTCTAAAGTTAGTTCTATAACTTTGTTTTTAAATTATCTGAGCTCATAACGCAACGTAAGTATATGGAAATAATTTAAAAACCTAGAACCATTAGACAAAAAAAATTCCTGCAGACAGTTGAACACGGGGCCGTGCTCACTGAGCACGGGGCCGTGTTCGAGGTACTGTTTTGCAAAAATTTAGTTATCCTTGGCTTATTTCGCAGAAAATGGCCAGCCGAAACAGCGGAGCATCTTCAAGGAATAACCGAAATGGAAGGAGATCGTCCGCCGCGGAGGATTCCCTAGTAAATTACGTTTACGCTTTAAGGGAAGCCGTAGACGAATTGACAAGTGTAGAAGAAGCTTTAGTGGACCGCGTTAATCATCTGACGATAAGTTTGGAGGGCTGCTTGCAAGAAGTGAACCTTCTGCACCAAAGGTTAAACCTTCTTGCTTCCCCGCCTTTGGTTCCGGTGATAACACAGGGCGTGGAATGTAGTACCCGAGGTTATCATCCCAGCAGAATGGCACGCCTTGCACCAAGTGCCTCAACCAAGGGTAGTGCAAGGAGTCCCGGTAAGCGCTCCTCCTCAAGATACCGAAGAGAATGAGGCTACCTTCTACCTCCCAAGGGAGATAGAAGAATGGCTTTGAGTGAAAACCGAGGAGCCATGGGCTGAAGAATGTTTCTACATCGGGAAGCTATTCCCGAAATTTTCCTAAATAAGTAGAACCTTTATGATAACCTTATGTACCCCTTAGTTAATTAACTATCTTTATGTAATTCCTCTATGGTTAGCAATGTTATGATGGTTTTTATGATTTATGGACTCATGGTGGTAATGGATGAAAAAGGGAACGAGAAAAAAATGGGACCATGCAGAAGAACAGAACAAACCAACAAAAATCTCCATAACAGAAGGCTCCACACGGGCCGTGCCCAACCAACACGGCCCCGTGCTGAGCCCCCTGCAGGAAATCACCCAGTTCAGGTAACTGGACACGGGCCGTGTTCAGCGGACACGCCCCCGTGTCCAGGCTTCTGTTTCAATTCTATAATTTTTGTTACTGGCACTTGACCACGGGGCCGTGCCCGGTCAACACGGGGCCGTGTCCAGAGCGCCAGTAACACAAATCTTTGTTTTTAAACACACTTTTACATATTCTAATCAACCAAAAACTTTATTTTTGGACACATTGAGGACAATGTGTAATTTAAGTGTGGGGGGGAATGCTAAAACCTTGAAATTTTGCAAAATCCTAAAACAAGCCTTACACAAAACTCTATTGGAACCGCTAAACACCCCAAATTTTTTTCAAAAAACTTTTTCATTTTTTTTATTTACTTGTCTTAGTTTAAGTTGGGAATAACAAGTTATAAAAGGGTTATATTTTTTTTTATTTTACAACCGATAGCGTCGTGATAAAAAGAACTAACATAAGAACATTATGAAACGGTATAACAAGTCTAGTTAAAAATTCGATTATATATGCTTGGTCACATTAAAAACCCATTCCCACAAAAGTGAGTTTTGAGCCTTTATTAAGCATAAAAATACACATATTTAGATTAAATGCTCATTTTTCGTTTCTTGTGTGAATAGCCGCTCGGTCTTTACAAATCTAGAACTTGCCACGACGATACATTCCCGGTCCTTACCAACTTAAACCCAAGTAAGTAAATGATGGAGGCATTAGGACTAACTATTTTTCTTTCAAAACCATTATTTTTCATTTTTTTTACCTACCCAAAATCCCCCTAGAAAACCCCTTTGAGCCTAAACCTTTCATTTCATTACCCCCAAAACAAAATTTTTTACCCACCAAAAACCTTTTTCATTTTTTCACCTTTATTTTAGTAACAAGCTCGTTTTTTCATAAACATACCCTTTACGTGACGAAAAAAAAAATATATATATATATATATGAAAAAAAAAAATGATGAATAACGAAGTCAAAAACAAACATAAGCTACAAAAGCTTGTTTGGAGAAATACTTCAAAAATAAATGTCACTAAAAATAAGGTATTTTACGAAAACCGACACTTGTTACGATTTTCGCCCTTTTTACTAACCACTAACCAACCACCCACCTTTAAACCCAAGCCTTCACCCCAAAAGTCCTCTTGATATTTACAAAGGTAAAAAGTTAAAAAGGAGGAGGATTGATCGCTTGACAAGACTATGGAAAACGTAAGTCCGTGCCGCTCTCGAGCGATTCACTTAAATATACACCTTCGGCCGAGTGATTTAGTGATCTACCGTGAGGTATGTGAACTTGTATATAAATGGAATTTTAAAAAGGCATGTTATGCCCAAATAAGTAGTTTATCTTATGAAAAGTTCAAAATAAAGCATGACGAATAGGATTGTAAATAAAATAAAAATAAAACCTATACAAACCTTGGATTCCCGACACTCTAGGACAAGCTAAAAACTTCTCTTCTACCTATTCCATTTGGGAGTGTAAGCTACATTAAAAGAGTTTTGCTTGAGGACAAGCAAAAGTTCAAGTGTGGGGGTATTTGATGTGTGTAAAATGCAACATATAAAACACATCAATTAAGGCATAAAACTAACCCTTTTTAAGTACTAATGTTGGAAAAAGAGTGTTTTTGTCTTCCTTTTGTATTTTCAGGATGAAATGAGCTCAAAATCACAAAAGAAGCAAAAAGACCACTAATTTTACCATAAATACGAGAAAAGGAACAAAAGTGGACTGCTCGGACCCTCAAC
This sequence comes from Helianthus annuus, assembly GCF_002127325.2. NCBI lineage: Eukaryota > Viridiplantae > Streptophyta > Magnoliopsida > Asterales > Asteraceae > Helianthus > Helianthus annuus. The sequence goes on along the minus strand of NC_035440.2, from coordinate 64,631,070 downwards.
GGCACCTCCCAAAACAAAGAGAAGAAAACAGAGTCTGAACACGCCCCGTGTCCAGCGAACACGGGGGCGTGCCCAGGAAGCAGCAGAAAAGACAAACCAGTAGAAGCTTCCATTGCTCACCACGGGGCCGTGCCCAGCGGGCACGGGGGCGTGTTGAAAGTACAGCAGGCGCATTAATTGTAATTCACAATTACAATTAATGAAGAGAGAGAGTGTCAGACGGGCACGGGGCCGTGTCCAGCGGACACGGGGCCGTGTCCAGCGTTCTGTCCAGCCTATAAATAGAGGAGCTTGGTTTCATTCTCTCTCATCCCTTGGCACACCACCTCTCTCACACCTCATCCACCACCCACCACCACCATAACACCATCATCCACCACCATCATCCATTGTCCATCGTAGAGTGTGTGAGTCGTCTCGGGATCCAAGATTGATCGTAAGAGTTCTTGACAATCAAGGCCATGTTTGCCTAAGTCTCTTACATCACTTGGTGAAGACAAGTGTTTAGTATAATACTTTTTATTTTTAATCTTTTGCACTTTTTATTTGGTTTTGTATTAATGACTTTAATAACTAGTTACTTATGTTGAAGGTGATCTTTCCTTATCGTTTGTCCGTGGTGTCTTGGCATTATTTTACTGTCTATATAAAATAAAAGATTTTCACCATTCATATCTCCACGGTCTATATGGAGGTATGTTGGCTAACTGGTCGGGGGTTAAGGGAACGGTTTGGTAAGGGTCTTGCCCTTGTTCAGCGTTTAGAGGTCCTGCTTGGGACCTGGGTCAAATTTAGTAGGATCTCCTTCAATGCCCATAGGTATTGGATGGCGGGGATCCAAACTCTTTGACCCCCTCATAAGTTAACTACTATTAATACTATAACCCGGCTATTTAGGACTGTATCCCTGCTGACTCAGACTACTTAGCCGAGGGTAACGTCACCGCCAAAAGCGGGGCCTACCATAATTTGCATTAATAACTTAATTCATTATCTTTCAATAATCCGACCCTTTAGGATTGTATCCTTGCTGACTCAAACTACTGGGTTGAGGGTAACGTCGCCTTCAAAAGAGGGGCCTACTACAATAACTAAGATAATCTCTTAAATAAGTGCAAAAGTGCGAAAATAATCAAAGGTTATACTAACACACGTGTCGGATCCAAGTGATTCATCTTGTCTATCTGTTTTTATTTTATTTTATTTTTCAGCATTTAGTTAGTTTTTATTTTTCTTAGTTTAAAACATTTTTCTAACTTTTTGATTTGGTTAGACGTTGAGGATAAACCGGTATTAAAAGCTCTTGTGTCCTTGGACGACCTCGGTATCTTACCAACACTATACTACGTCCACGATGGGTGCACTTGCCCATATGTGTGTTTAGTGTTAGTGAATATTGTGTTTTATAAATTTAAAACTTGGTTAAAAGTGTAAAAAGGGCTTAATTATATATTAAAAACATATACACACTGACACGCATCAGCACCCAATCAAATAAAACAGTAACAAAGAAGTCATCCAGAAGAAACTTACCCATCACAACGTTGGGATTGTTCCTCGCGTCACTCCGACTAAGCACGAAAGCACGTCCCTTGGAACCATTTCCATCATTGTTACCCCCGTTATTGTTCCCGTTCCCCTGATTATTGTTGTTGTTCTGATTCTGATTTAACTGGGGACAGTTTCTCTTGAAGTGGCCCTCAGCACCACACTGAAAGCATCCCTTGATACCCTGCTGTTGCTGCTGCTGATTCTGTGGAGCTGGTAGCTGCTGTTGACGATTCTGATTTGCCGGTCGTGCGCTCCTGCAATCCTTGGCTTCATGACCAAGCTTGTTACACCTCTGACAACGACCCTTGTTGCACGACCCACTATGGTGCATGTTGCATCGGTTGCACTTAGGGTGATTTCCCCTGTATCCACCCTGCCCCTGACTACCCGAAGATTGCTGACCATGGCTCTTGTAGTCGTCAGTCCTTCGCTGCTGAGACTGAGACTGAGCTGAAGTTGAACCCTTGTTGGAGACTCCATCCCATTTGCGCTTGTTATCGCTGGGGGCATCAGAAGTAGTAGCACCAATACGCTTCGGCAACCTGTTTTGTTCAACCGCCTGATCGGTGAGACGATGAGCCAAACGAATAACTTCCTGAATGGTAGCGAGGTTAGCTGCAGTCACATGACTCTGAATCTCCGGCACTAAACCCTTAAGGTACAGCTCGATACTCTTGATGGGAGGATCCACCATAGTTGGACATAACATAGCCAATTCATTTGACCTCTTCGTGTATGCTTCAATCTCTGACCCCGTCATCTTTAAGTTATAAAACTCCATCTCCAGCTTGTGGATGTCGTCACGATTACAATACTCCCGCTTGATCAAATCCTTGAAGTCGTTCCATGGGGTGGCATTAGCAGCCGCCAACCCTAGCATTTGGATCTGAGCGTTCCACCACGTGAGCGCCACACCTTCTAGAGTACTAGTGGCATACTTCACCCTACGAGCCACTGGACATTCACACATTTCAAAGACCGATTCGAGCTTCTCGAACCAGTGGAGGAGTCCTACGGCTCCTTCAGTACCACTGAAGGTACTAGGACAACAGTCCATGAAGGTCTTGAATGTACATACGAGACCTGATATGCGAGAAAACAGACAAGTTTAAGCATGAGAGTTGGATCACGAGAGTAGGATCTAAACATCCTATAGTAAGTTGTCATGGTAGGTTATACCTCCTGCCTGAGCTGCTGCGAGTGCCTCCGCAACTCGTACATTGATGAGAGCCATCAATTGAGCTTGAGTCATGTTGATACCACCACGTCCTCCGCGTCCGTTCATGATCTTCACAATGAAGTGAACATAAGTGAGAAATGTGTGGTGAAAGTGTGTAAGTGTGGGATGACAGAAGAGAGTAAGCACACATGGTTTCAATTATCAGTTTCTATATTAACTAAGCATGCAATGTACTATGCAAACTAATAGATAGGCAATGTAAGTATAAACCATATCACCTATAGTGTTGAGTCTTGCACGTGGAGCGAAGCGTCGTTGTGGATCGTTGAGCATTGTACTGGTTATAGTCTGGTTTTGTTTAAAGCTTTTCTCTTTTTAAAACCAAGTTCACTATAACCAATGGCTCTGATACCAATCTGTCACACCCCCAAAATCCATAAGCGGAATATCACCGCAGGAGGCGTGACATGACCAGGATCAAGCCACCAATCATATTGAACAACTTAAATTAAGTAACGTAAAACCAAACACAATATAATTAGTGTCCAAAAGAAATAAACCAACTCCAAGTTAACAGCGGAAGCATAATAAAGTTTAAATAATCAAAACATAGTTTAGTGTACTTAGTACTTTATACACACGTTAATAGACTTTATGACACATTGCTATCAAAATTGTATATAAATATATGATGTATGTGGATTGTAATTTGTCAAATCTTCTTCCTTTCATCTTTCTATTTTAAATCTGGAACAAAAGGGGCACAATGGTTAGGCTTGAAGAATCATATTTCATGGTAATATGTATACTACTTGGTGCATTCCTCGCAAGTCATCCGTGTAATCTCCAACCGTTTATAGGTAGGAAAAATCTTACTAATATCAAAGCATTTGGGGTTGCGATTGCATCACCAAAAGAATGTTTTAAGCAAGCACTCGGTATCAAGAAACCAGAAATTACTGTTTTTGTCATAATAACATCTATTTGTGCTCCAGCGATAAACAAGTATGTGAGGACAAATGTAAGAAATGGCCAGTTGTTATTCCAAAAATAATAAATAAGAGTATTTGCTGAGGATAATCTATACGTGATTTTTCTTTTAATAACATTTGTGTTTCCTTCATCATATATGCACACATACAAAGATGCATATGCGTGGGGAGGTCAAAATAAGAAACCAAGAACCATTAAAAAATTAGAAAACAATTGAACCACTTTTTAACCCTTGAATCATATTTCACTAAATGATTCCTTTGGTTCATGATTATTTAGTGGTTCTAACTTGAACTTACCCCTACATACATAAATATATGTGTGTATACAACAATTCATATGTGTGTATATGACCATATGCATCAAGTGCAATATGAATTTTTCCATCTAAGAAAAAAACAGTACAGATCTATGCTAATAATGTTTGGCAAGTGGTAGACCGAGGAATACCCGGAAGGGTAAGCATGGGTTAACGGTTAACCGTAAACATCAAGGCAAAAATTATCGATGAGTTAAGGACCAAAATCACCTGATTGCATGGACAAGTTATAAGTAATATTAGTCTTTGAAAATGCCTCTTATGGGGTCAAAAGGACCGGAAAATCTTCACAATGCAATAAAAAAGAGAATAATACAAAGTGTCAAAGGTTTGGAATATGATCAAGGCACATGTTTTATGGAAATGAAGAAACGAAAGCTTGGTAAAATAGTGTTGGGACATGGTCTTCTTGTTAGTACAATAACGTCTGTAGCTTCCGTCAGCTTGTAGTCATGTTTTGTATATTTGTAGTTTCTGTTTGTATGTATGTTTGTAAAGCAAGTCAGGATATGGTGCGTTATTTGTGAAGTGCTGACTTTCGTTGACCATGCTAACCGATCGGCTAGCCCAGCCGATTGAACAGGCCAACCGATCGAACAGCAGGTCAGCCGATCGGCTAGCCCAGCCGATCGGCCAACACTCACTCTATCTTAACTGTGCCTATATATAGATACTCGATCAGCTCATTTGTAACTTTTGATACTTTCACTCTCTGGTTAACTCATGTCGGTCAGAACTCTCTATGGAGCTTGTACACTTTCACATTAAATCAATAGAAGATCAGACATTAATTCAGAGTTGAATTTGTTCTCGTATATCTGTTGTGTGATTCAATGAATTCCGCGCATTAATCATATCCGATTCAACTAAGTTTCCAAGCAACAGGATCCTATCTGAGGGACTAACAAGTGGTATCAGAGCGTCAGGAAGCTGAATCGAGATCTACGAAGACGAATTCACCAGAATTCGAGCCGTATTCGCTGATTTGGAGACGAATTCACCGGAATTCGAGCTGTGTTTGCTGAGGAGATTTGTTATTTCTACTGATTCGACTCAAATTTCACCGGAAATTTGACAGATTCTTCTACTTTCTAACAGATCTAGCTTTGTTTTTCATCTTGTCACCATAAAATCAGAAAAATCTAAAATTGAGAGGGATTTTACAGTTAAAATTTGATAAAACTGCTATAGATCGATTCGCAATCATCAAAAGTATAATCCTACAAATTTTCATAACAAAATTCATCCAAAAACTTGTTCAAATTCATCAAAAACTATGGAAAACTGTTCTTGGTTGCTGATGTCAGCCGTTCGGATGACTTAGTTGTTCTTAGACTTGCTGACATCATCAATTTGTTAGTGTAATCGTTCGGAAAATTTCAGTTAGATTGCATTCAGAAGTGTGTTGCTGACATCATCAGTGTTAGCCGATCGAACAAGCTAACCGATTGAGTGTATCCCGTTCAATCGAACGAGTCATTTGATCCAAGTGCATTTGTGTTTAGATTTTCGAAAATCACAAACTTTTTTCTAAGTGATTGATAAATTGTTTCAGGAAAAATGGTCGAATTCATGAATCCGTTTAGTGAGATGTATGCATTCGCTGGAAACTCTGGAGATGACACATTAAACCGAACCGATGAAAATTCTCCAAGCGCGAAGAAAACATTATCCGATGCATTAAGTGTGGAAAGCGCGTATGGAACATATAATAAGCCACCAAAGCTAATGGCAATCGAAGACTATAACTGGTGGGCCAAAAGATTCGATGAATGGCTGAAAGCTTTCGCTTACCCAAGCTGGCAAGCTTAAAGAACGGTTTCAACAATGGAAGAGAAGACGTTGAGAACTTGACAGAAAGTGAAGAAATAGAGAATTTTGTGGCTGAGCATAAGTGCATAGCATTGATAAACCAGTCAGTGAGAGAAGACATAATCTCATTGATTGAATACTCAAACGCAAAAGACCTTTGGGAGAAATTAAAAGATAAATCTGTTGGTACTGCAGAAATCATTAAAAACAAAAAGAAATTACTGAAAAAAGAATTTGATTTGTTCGGATATCTAAAGAATGAGTCTGTTCCTAAAATGATTGAAAGATTTGGGCATCTAAAGCTGGAGTTGGCAAGACATGGAGTCATATATTCCCAAGAAGAGCTAGTTGACAAGCTGTTTGACTCTTTGCCAGATGAAATGGACTGGCAATACTTTGCATTGATGATCAAGAATACAGTCAAGTCAGAAGATCTAACGGTTGATTTGCTGATAGAGAGACTAGAAAATCATGAGCTGGAAATAAAGAAAACAAATAAAGTCAATCATTCTTTATATCAGCAAAATGTGGAACTCTATTATCCAAAGAGCATGATCCCAAAGACAGCATCACCCAAAACAGCCTTCACAGCAGAAAGTTCACAACCAAAGAATCAAGAAAGTTCTCACAATGGTTGGTACGTGCGTGACTACACATATTTTTACAATGAAATTACACACGAATTGGTTTTAAATTTATAAAAGTGATTATTACTTTTACATCAAAACACACACGAAAGGGCAAGTGTACCCCGTCATATATGTAGTAAAGTATCGGTAAGAACCAAGTATCGATCCACGGAAATGGGAGGAGAAATAGTAATAGACCTTTGCCACTAAATTACCGGTAAAAACATAAATTGTCTTGGTTTTAATTAAACTAAAGTAAGCATAAATAAAAACTTATAAAACATAGTAGATTATATATAAATAGCCTTGCTTAATACACAACCACAGCATGTTAACTAAGTCAGTTTTGGCATTAGAAGCATTCGGTCAATTTTCCATTTTGAGACAATTAGTATCCCTTTCGGGAATCCTAACATGACAATCATTCGGAAAGTTAAAACGATAAACACACTTTAACCACCTAAAATTGTTCTTTAACGTGCAATTGATTAATGTCTATGAAAATGTCCTAAAAATAAGTTAGTCATCCGTTAGGAGTTTTCTAACCTCACTTAATCAAGGAAAGCAACACCGATAAACACAATGCAACCACCGAGACAAGCATAAACTAGATTAAATCACAACCGAGTTCATTTTACAAATCTTACGCATAAATTCACCAAGATAGCAATTTTGGCCGAAACTACTAACTAAGCTAACAAATCATGGCAAGAATTCATAACAACACCATCTAACCCGTTAGAGTCCTTCCGTGAAGGCAAGCTTTCTTGATTAACAATAATTACATTTTATTAAACCACTAACCCGTTAGAGTATCATGGTGCCCACATTTTAACCAAGTTAAGCTAGTTAACCAAATTAAAAGTTTACTAATACATGATTAAATAAGCTTCATTTTTCAACTATCTTACCTAACCAAGCACCAATCATCCAACACAATTACTTATAATCAAGAAATCAATATCAATAACAAGGTTGCAAACTAATCATCAAAGATAATCATAGAAAACACTTCCAAATTTCATTACAAACATAGATTAACATACTAATGGTTATAATCAAGCAAGGGATTGTTGTGTTTTTACCCAAAGGCTACAATAGTACATAAATATTAATCTAAATTCTTGAAACATTAACAAAAATATGGAAAGATTAGAAAACCCAACCATAAACAAGCACAAGATTAAGAATCCGGATAGTAAATGAGCAAAACCGGGCAATGTGGCTTGAATCCAAGTGAAAGCAGAAGCCTTCGGAGCCTCCAAATCGCCTGCAAAGCTCTCCAAAATTCCAGAGTTACGAATAGAATGGTTCTGTTCTGTTTTTATGCTTTTTCGAAGTTGCACGGTCGTTCTTGGTTTGGCACGGCCGTGCACTTTAAGCAATTATTGGTGATGGTCCACCATACCACATGACGTCACAGATCGTTGACTGGTCTTCGCATATGCACGGGCGTTCTTGATCTGGCACGGCCGTTCCACACCGGCACTTTGTTGCATGCCTTGTCTTGTGGTCGTTCAGTTCCGAGGTCTTCCTGCAACGTCGGATCCGCACGACCGTTCCGCATATGGCACGACCGTGCCTTATCGGGTTGGCCTGCAATGCCTTGCACGCAGTGTTGCACGCCTCGTTCACTGCCGGCATTCATGATTCATCGGTTATGCACGGTCGTGCATGAGGTCGCATGACCGTGCAACACGCCCAGGTCAGTTTTTCCAACAGAATATTCGCAGCTTCGTCGTTTTGTCCGGAAAGTCCTCGTTTTCGCTATCATCTTGTTTGGTATGCTGTTTTAGGCCTGTAAACAAAAATGTAGATAATTAAGTATCCGAATGATGGTTTTATGGCCGAAAACGCATAAAATAGGGGTAAAACGGGGGACTAAAATATGTGTAAATTAACGAATATCAAATCTCCCCACACTTGAACCTTGCTTGTCCTCAAGCAAGCTGAACTAAAAAGCAATAAAAGACGGAAACAAACAAGAACGATAATTTACACACTATTTTATTGAAAACTACTATAAACGGTTAGCCGGTTTGTCGAAAGACAACATCAAAAGACTCAAACCCAACAAGCATATGCAATTATAAAGTGACAACCAAAAAGCCTTGACTTCACATTTAATCGACTCAACATGTTAATCTTCACGCGACTCACAATGTTCACACACACTCGGTTTTATTTATGAAACATACATATAATGTGTATGTGCAAACACTCAATGCCTCGTCAATGAAACATGCAATATCATAAGCTTGTCATAAGATCTCGTCTCCACCAACTAACATGCAAATAAGTTTAAATCAAGAGGTCTTTACGGGTTGTAACGTTAGGCTTGGGCGAAGGGTATGGAAGTAGACATATAAAGTGGCGAAAATGGCTAAAACTCGGTAGTAGCGTTTAACTAGCAACAACGTAAACAACTATACATATAAATGCCTTAAAAAGGCGACTATTGCGCAATCGAGCTTATCAACGAAATTTTAACATTTAAGTGTTCAAAATTGCTCGATTTTATCAACTTCACCCTATTTTAGGGTGTTTTATTTTCTGTTTTTTTTTCAAGCAAACTATACAATAAACTGAAACAAACGCTAGTTAAACGATTATTTTGTCCGAGTTTCAACACTAAAAAGGGTTTAAAACATACAAAGGCTAAATTTGGCTAAGTGGGCAATAATGTGGGTAAACAAAGGTAAACGGGAAGGCTCGACATGGTTAATCATAAAGGGTAATATAAGGTGAACGGGAAGCACAACACAAAGAACAAGGTTTACAACAAAGGGGTAATCTAAGTGCCTCTATCACTTTTACACAAATTCACAAGTTCATGGTTTTAACAAGCGTACTAGTGACAAGTTCTATATTACACATAACATCCGGCTCACTCCTATATCCGAAATGAACAAATATATAACAATAGGCTCAAATATGCTCACGTAACGGATGGAATGGGTAAAAGTGTGAAAACTATCATGTAAGTCTTTCTTTGTTTGTCACGCTTTCCGGTTTCCCTTTTCAAAAATATTTTGCTTGTGAGTTTTTATCAAGTCCGATGCTTTCTAAAATACAATCAACCGGTTTATTTACTAAAATATATACAAAATACAGGTATTTTTGAATGATTTTTCTGATTTTCTGATTTTTTTTATATAAATATGAGGACAAACAAAGTTAACCCCCTCCCCACACTTGAACTTCGCATTGTCCCCAATGCAAAACCCGAAATATAGAGAAAAAGGATAATAGTACTCCCCTCAAGATGATATCTGATGAATCGAGACTTCCAAAGCTGCGTCTGTCATATGCTCCGGTCAAAGACTTGATAGCCAAAATCTGCAAGTATGTCATATGGCACAACAAAACAGAACAGTAACAGAATAAACACAAATAAACCATAATGTACATAAATACTACTAGTCCAAACAAAGACACAACATAAAGTAAAGTGTTTTAAAATACAATACAATCCGAGGGTGTTCGACATACTAAGCAAAAAGAACACCCGAAATGACAAGTACTAAGATAATAATAAAAACCACCAACGAACATCACCACCAACTCCTACTCGTCATCATCGTCATCGTCTCTCGTGAAGGATGGGCCCGCACCACCATAACCAGGGGGGTTCCACGGTGGGAACTGTGGAGGGTGCTGAAAGTAATCGGGATATGCATGGTGCATCTCCCCGAATAGATACGAAAATCCGGCACTCACCCCCTGGTATAAGCTCTCCTGGCTCTGCCTCAGCTGATCCTGCGTGGCCCTGAGCTGATCCTGACTAGCCCGGATCTGGTCCTGGCTGGTCCTAATCTGATCGATGTACGTACCATGCTGTTCCTGCGTAACACGCATCTGCTGGAACTGCTGATAAAACTCAGGCCAATCCTGATGCTGGTAGTACTCATGGTGCTGCGGCTGGTGTGGCGGTGTGTGGTGCGGTGGTGTGTGCGGTCTGTGCTGCTCCTGCATCTCTACATCCCCTTCCTCTTCCTCTGCTGGGAGTGGGGGCAACGGGTCCCAGACCTCGTTATTCAGCCCCCTTAACCTATCCCCGTGATCAGTCTCAACAATTACCCCCATCGCCTTCAGTGACCTGATGTCAACATGAACCCCCTCGGTTATCAGAGTGAGACCCTGAAGTACCTCCTCAGTCATAAGGTGTTCGTTGTATGCAATTTCGGTGACATACTGACCGCCATGTATCTAACTGCTAGGAGTCCTCCCTGAGCACTTCACAAAGTATTCAGCCATTCGCGCCGCTAAGTTGATGGGCGCCTTCTCCACCAATGCGTAAAGAAAAATCAAATCTGGTGTTGGACAGTTACCAAGACTGTCCATGCGACCGCATATAGTGTGGCTAAACACATGGTGCATCACTCGCACCAGAGGGTCTCTAAGTCGTGAGGCCTTTGACATCCTTGGGTTGTATGGGTCCCCAACGGCATTCGCAGCCCAAAACTCATCCCGTGCTGCATCAGACGGGAAGGTGAACTGATCTGTGAAGACATCGGGATCATCCATGTCTTCCCTAGTGTAGATCCCGAGTCTCCTTCCCAAACGACCAACCGACCACCTGTGCCATCTTCCACACAATCTGAAAGCTATCCGCTCCTTGTGGCGGAATTTGGGTCGTCGAGCAGCAACTGGCTTTTCGTAAGCATATGATGCAAAGAACTCTATGGTAAGCTCCAAGTAAACGGGTCGGTTGCAACCGACCAGATTTGTAAGTGGACGACTCATCATGTTTTCTAAACGGTCATACTGATTAGTTCTTGCATTACTTCCCAATCCAGCCATCTAGGGACTCCGAATTGCCCCCTCCGGGCCCATAATGCGTCTCTTTTTGGAATGCATAAAGCTTCACGCTCGTTGTTGGGGTCAAACTGTAGGAAGGGATGATCCATCTGTAATGGGGAACATTGTTAGAAAGACAGAAACAGGAGAAAATGGAATTGAAAACAGCCGAGCAGCAAATTATGAAGCTTCTGTCCAACTGAACTGGGCAAATGGCACGGTCGTTCTTCGAGACGCACGGTCGTGCGAATCCGAGAACTAACAGACCAAGCCCAGAGATTGTCGGAACTGCACGGCGTGCGACCTATGGCACGACCGTGCAATTCCGAATCAACAACAGATATCATGAACAAGCCGGAATTGCACGATCGTTCCATCTAAGGAACGACCGTGCGACACTGTGTTTGCAGATTTCGACCCCTGTACTTAGAACAACCTGATTTTTGCAAAATTTTAACAAGTATTGGGTCAACAGGGGTCTGAAAGTCAACCGGGTGTTCACGATACTTCGATTCAACAAGGGTTAGGGTTTCGATTTGTTTATGAAGAGAACCCTAAGAATTTCCTTGAAGAATCGGAAGAAATCTAACCTAGAAAGTAAGAAAACAAGAAATCTAACACTAGAGACGTACCGTGCGAAGTTGGGTGCGAGATCGTGCGAACAACCGTGCGATTTGGTGTAAAAACCGCTCTGGAACGGCTGAGTTGCTAGGGTTTGCGAATGAGGGATTTTGCAGCAGATGAGGGTATATATAATGTGCAAAATGACAAAAATGCCCTCAGCCAGACGCACGGTCGTTCGCCGTTTGGCACGGTCGTGCGAATCCGACGACTTTTATTTTTCCCGGTGATGCACCGAGGGTGCGATCCACCGTGCCAGCATCTCGGAAATGCACGGTCGTGCGGATCCTAGCATGGTCGTGCATCAGCTGCATATCAGAATTTTCTGCAGAAGCCATTTCCAGCAACTGTTTTGGCCGTTTTCGCCATTTTTTCAACACGTCAACTGTTCTAACAATATTGCAACATAGAACCTTCGCTCGGCACGAATAGAAACTATACAAACTAACGGAAACTACCTAACTAACCTAAATTATGCTAAAACTTTAAAAACATAAAAACGGACAATTTTGCCCCTATAGCGCCAAAGACGCTCCTGCTACATTTTTGTCAGCGAGTCAGTAGCGTAGACTCATGCTAATTTTTTGTCAACGAGTCGATAGCAAGACTCCAAGCTAAAACTAGAAAATAAATCCTAAATGACTATACTACCCCTAAAGCGCAAAATACGCTCTTGCTGCATTTTTGATCTACGAGTCAGCAGCGTAGACTCTCTCCTCCCCACACTTATGATGTGTGCGGGGTTTGGAGCTCAATGACCTCCATCGCCGACTCTATCGGCCCGGCAACGTACAACTTCAAGCGATGCCCATTTACTTTGAAAATAACGCCGTCCGCGTTCTCTATTGCAACAGTCCCATATGGAAATACCTCTTTAACCGTGTATGGGCCTGTCCAACGTGAATGAAGCTTTTCGGGAAATAAGCGCAACCGCGAGTTGTAAAGAAGAACAAGATCGCCCGCTTGGAATTCTTTGTGGTCCTTCAAGCGTTTATCGTGCAATCTCTTCGTGCGCTCCTTGTACAACACGGAGCTCTCATAAACGCGTTGTCGCAACTCTTCCAACTCATGAATCTAGAGAAACCGGGCTTCACCTCCGGCTTTTAGGTCCAGATTTGCGGGTTTTAGCGCCCACATCGCTTTATGCTCCAACTCAACCGGTAAATGGCATGCCTTTCCGTACACAAGCCTAAAGGGAGTAGTCCCAATAGGCGTCTTGTAAGTCGTACGGAAAGCCCACAACGCTTCATCAAGCTTATCCGACCAATCCTTGCGGTTTGCACCTACCGATCGCTCAAGGATTCTTTTCAGCCCCCGGTTCGTGACTTCCACCTGCCCGCTTGTCTGTGGATGATAGGGCGTGGATAGACGGTGATGCACACCGTAACGGGACAAAGCTCACTCGAGCTGAGTATTGCAAAAATGCGTCCCTCTGTCACTGATAAGCGCTTTCGGAGCGCCGAACTGGGCAAATAAGCTTTTCAAAAATCTCACGACCACCCTGGCATCATTGGTGGGTAAGGCCTGTGCCTCCGCCCACTTCGATACATAGTCAACCGCGACCAGGATGTACTTATTACCTCGTGAGGGGGGAAATGGTCCCATGAAGTCTATCCCCCAGATATCAAAGACTTCACAGACCCGAATCCAGGTCTGAGGCATTTCATCACGTGCCGATATATTTGTCGCCCTCTGGCAAGCATCGCACGCTCTAACCCAACTCCGCGCATCACGAAATATAGTCGGCTAATAAAACCCGGAGTCCAACACTTTCTTGGCGGTAAAGTTGGCTCCATGGTGGCCTCTGGTAGGTCCCTCGTGACAGTGGCGCAGAATATCGGTCGCCTCCTTCCCTGAAACACATCTCCTAATCACCTGATCAGCACCAACCCGAAACAAGTAAGGGTCATCCCAAATGTAGTACTTGACATCCGAAAAGAATTTCCTCTTTTGCTGGTGAGTCAACCCTTTAATCAGAATCCCGCAAGCAAGGTAGTTCACAAGGTCAGCGAACCATGGCGACTCATCGCATATCTCAACACTCATCAAAGACTCGTGTGGGAAGTTATCATTTATAGAATCCCAACGCGCGTCCACGATGTATCCATGCTCTAACCGAGATAGATGGTCAGCTGCTACATTCAACGCACCCTTCTTATCTTGAATCTCAATATCAAACTCCTGCAGCAACAAGATCCACCTGATCAGACGCGGTTTGGCGTCCTGTTTGCTGAAGAGATATCGAATGGCAGCGTGATCAGTATATACAACGGTTTTCGAAAGCACCAAGTACGATCTAAATTTGTCAAATGCGAAAACGACCGCCAAGAGCTCTTTTTTCAGTCGTGGTATAATGCTCTTGAGCGTCGTGAAGAGTTTTGCTCGCATAATAGATCGGGTGAAAGTGCTTTTCTCTCTTTTGACCAAGAACGGCCCCTATGGCGTAATCACTCGCGTCGCACATAATCTCAAACGGCAAACTCCAGTCCGGTGCAACTAAAATAGGGGCCTCAATCAACTTTTGCTTGAGAAGGTCAAAGGCTCTCAAGCAATCATCTCCGAATATGAACGGAGCGTCTTTCTCCAACAAACGGGTCATGGGTCTGGCGATTTTTGAAAAATCTTTAATGAATCGCCGATAGAACCCGGCATGACCGAGAAAGCTCCGTATCGCTCTAACAGAGGTGGGAGGCGGAAGTCGTGAAATGATATCCACTTTGGCTGGATCGACCTCCATACCAGCATGCGAAATCTTGTGTCCCAGAACTATGCCCTCCTTCACCATGAAGTGGCATTTCTCCCAGTTCAGGACTAGATTCGTCTCCTCACACCTCTTCAACATCTTTCTCAAATTTTCCAAGCAGTGATCGAAGGAATCCCCAAATACCGAAAAATCATCCATGAAAACCTCCATGGAATCCTTGATCATGTCATGGAAAATTGCAACCATGCATCTCTAGAAGGTCGCTGGTGCATTACACAACCCAAAAGGCATCCGCCGATAGGCGAATGTGCCGAAGGGGCATGTAAAGGTAGTCTTCTCCTGATCCTCAGGAGCGATAGGAATCTGAAAGTACCCAGAGAATCCGTCAAGGAAACAGTAATACAACTTCCCCGACAGACGTTCCAACATCTGGTCGATGAATGGAAGCGGGAAGTGATCCTTGCGAGTAGCATCATTGAGCTTGCGGTAGTCAATGCAAACTCGCCACCCAGTGACGGTACGGGTAGGAATTAGCTCATTCCTATCATTTGAAACTACAGTTATACCACCTTTCTTAGGTACAACCTGCACCGGACTCACCCACACAGAGTCAGAAATAGGATAAATCATGCTGGCATCCAACAATTTAATCACCTCCTTCTTCACCACGTCCTGCATATTTGGATTTAAACGCCTCTGATGCTGTGCACATGGTTTGTACTCGTCTTCCATCAGAATCTTGTGAGTACAGAAAGAAGGATTGATGCCCTTGATATCCATGATTTTCCATGCAATGGCTCTCTTATGAAGTCTCAGAACCTCAAGAAGCTGATTTTTCTCATCCTTTTCCAATGATGCCGAAATTATGACCGGTAAGCGACGCTCCTCGTCCAGAAATGCATACTCGAGATGTGGTGGGAGTTCTTTCAACTCCAAAGGCGTCGGATCTTCAACCGAAGGCTCTGCTTCCTCCTTTTTCACATGGTCAATTTCAAGATATCTCTCCGGACTCTGGGAACCATCGTCACCAATCTGATAGACTGTCTGCTCGAAATCGTGGCCCTCCTGCGTAATGCCAATCAGGCCCCCACACGACAGACGTGTGTCCGAATCAATCTCGTCAATAGTACCTTGAAAATGAGAGCATACACATGCATCGACAATGTCGACGTAATAAAGCTTGTCATCGTGACATTGCGGATGCTGCATCGATCTTTTGATGTCGAATGTCACGTGCTCATCATTCACTCGGAGCGTGATTTGGCCAGCTGCCACATCAACAATCGTCCTCGCTGTATTGAGGAAAGGACGTCCAAGTATCAAAGGTACTCTTGAATCTTCGTCCATGTCAAGGATAACAAAGTCCACGGGGAAAACAAATTTATCGATTTTTACAAGCATGTTTTCCACAAATCCGCGCGGATACTTTATTGAGCGATCTGCCAACCGAATGCTCATCCTAGTGGGTGACGGCTCACCCAGATCCAGTTTAGTAAAAACCTTATACGGCATAAGGTTAATACTCGCTCCCAAGTCAGCCAATGCATGGCTAACAGACATGTTTCCAATCAAACACGGGAGCGTGAAACTACCAGGATCTCCCATTTTCGTGGGCAGACGGCTTTGCAGAACGGCGGAACAAGTCTCATTCATCACCACACATGATATATCCTCGAGCTTCTGTTTATTCGAGAGGATATCCTTAAGGAATTTCGCATACTTTGGCATCTGGGCCACGGCTTCAACAAACGGTATATTGATGTGTAGTTGCTTAAACAACTCAAGGAACTTATCGTATTGTTCTTCATTCTTCTGCTTCTTCAGCCTGCCTGGATAAGGTACTGGAGGAGTGTAATCTTTGACCGGCTCCTGGACTTGTGCTGTATTTGCTGGGCGCAGCCTGGCTTGCACCTCGTCCGGTGTGTCAGTCGGGACCGCTTCAGTGATCGGTACTGAGTCCGATATGACGGGTCCGGTAGTTTTTCCACTCCTGGTCATGACAGCATTCACATCCCTGTGTCCGCCCGGGTTTGGTTCTGTATTACCCGGAAGACTGCCTGGGGGTCTTTTGGACATCATCTGTGCCAGTTGACCAACCTGATTCTCGATATTCTGAATCGAGGCTTTCTGACTCCTCATTTCTCCCTCGTTAGCTAGAAAACGATCTTCGCTTTGTTGGTATCGTTTTTCAGAGCTAGAGAGAAGCTGAGCCATCATATCCTCCAGCTTAGAACTAGACTGAGGGGCCTGCTGCTGGGAGCTACTCCCAGTGCCCTGATTCTGGTACGAATATGGACGCTGCTGGTAGGGTTGGTTGTACTGCTGGTACTGCTGACCCTGCTGAGGCACTGGAGCACGCTGAGTGAACCCCAATGGGTTCTGATTTCCTGCGTTCGCTCGCCACCCAAAATTTGGGTGATTTCTCCAACCGGGATTATAGGTGTTGCTGTACGGGTTGTTCTGCGGCCTCACTTGATTACTCACAAAATCTACTTCTTCGTGGCCCTCATATACGACTCCCTGAAAACATGCCCCAGGCTCGTGTGACACTCCGCACTGGTCACATCCCGAGCCAGCATGCGCAATCATCTGGGACTTGTCGAATCTCGATGTAAGAGCCGAGATTTGTGCAGTAATGGCCGTGTAGTCGTCTACAGCATGAACTCCTGAGCGAGATGATGATGATGATGGTCGAACTCTATCTCCTTCCCGACGCGAGCTGGATTTCAACGCAGCTTTTTCTATAATATCATACGCTTCAGTCGGCGTCTTAGTTCCAAGATCGCCTCCCGCGTTCACGTCTAATCGCTCTTGCGTATTATAGCTGAGCCCCTGATAGAACGTCAAAACCAGCCGTCGCTTGGAGAAGCCATGATGTGGCACATCAATCAACAAATCCTTGAATCTCTCCCAAGCCGCATGCAACGACTCGCCCTCGTCCTGGCGAAAAGAAACAATCCGGTTCCGTAGTTTGTTCGTTTTCTCAGGTGGAAAATATTTCTGCATAAACTGCTCCGCCAACTGATTCCAGGTCCTGATGGACCCGGCAGGAAGTGACATAAGCCAAGCTCTAGCTTTGTCACGTAACGAAAACGGAAACAACCTCAACCGAATCGTATCCTCCGAAACACCTGTAATCCTAAATGTCGAACAGACAGCAAGAAAAGCAGCGATATGTCTCCCAGGATCCTCATGCTCACGTCCATCAAACTGTACAGAATTTTGTACCATATTAATAATACTAGGTCTAATTTCAAAAGTAGGAGTATCTATAGTAGGCTGAAGGATACTCGGCTCCAGGCCTGCCCTTCCGGGCTGATTCGTTTCATTCAGCGGTCGGTCGTCGTCCGCCATGATGACTCTCTCCTCGTCCCCTGAGCTTTCGTCTTCAGAGATAATCACCGGCTCGTCAATTGCATTTGCTATGCGTTGTGCAACGACAAGCGACCTTTCGCGCAGCCTCTTACTTCTTCTAAGATTATGCGCTGGTTCGTCAGTCGGCTCAGCAATAGCGGGCACGGGAGTTGAGGACATCAACCTGCAAACGAAAAACTGACACAATGAATATTTTATTAATATAATAATGCTGTTTTTTTTTGCTGAATAGAAGCGGAATATGTATAAATATGGGCTGTAAAATTTATAAAAATCCGAAAATGGGTCGAAATTTTTATAAAAATTAAAGCAACGAAAATAATCAAATCGGCTAGTACAAAAATGATTTTTAAGAGCCGAAAACTCGAAGAATAAATGAATAAATAAATCCGGATTTGAACAAATAAATAGAATAAAAATTTACAAGTGTACAAAAGAATCACGAAAATGAATAAATTGAATTAAAAGCTAGAAATATTAACAAATAAATCAACAAATAAATAATCACGAATCATATACACAAATATTAACAAGTATATACACCGATAACACAATGACTCAGGTCGTCCCTAAAACTCGCCATTCCCCGGCAACGGCGCCAAAAACTTGGTACGTGCGTGACTACACATATTTTTACAATGAAATTACACACGAATTGGTTTTAAATTTATAAAAGTGATTATTACTTTTACATCAAAACACACACGAAAGGGCAAGTGTACCCCGTCATATATGTAGTAAAGTATCGGTAAGAACCAAGTATCGATCCACGGAAATGGGCGGAGAAATAGTAATAGACCTTTGCCACTAAATTACCGGTAAAAACATAAATTGTCTTGGTTTTAATTAAACTAAAGTAAGCATAAATAAAAACTTATAAAACATAGTAGATTATATATAAATAGCCTTGCTTAATACACAACCACAACATGTTAACTAAGTCAGTTTTGGCATTAGAAGCATTCGGTCAATTTTCCATTTCGAGACAATTAGTATCCCTTTCGGGAATCCTAACATGACAATCATTCGGAAAGTTAAAACGATAAACACACTTTAACCACCTAAAATTGTTCTTTAACGTGCAATTGATTAACGTCTATGAAAATCTCCTAAAAATAAGTTAGTCATCCGTTAGGAGTTTTCTAACCTCACTTAATCAAGGAAAGCAACACCGATAAACACAATGCAACCACCGAGACAAGCCTAAACTAGATTAAATCACAACCGAGTTCATTTTACAAATCTTACGCATAAATTCACCAAGATAGCAATATTGGCCGAAACTACTAACTAAGCTAACAAATCATGGGAAGAATTCATAACAACACCATCTAACCCGTTAGAGTCCTTCCGTGAAGGCAAGCTTTCTTGATTAACAATAATTACATTTTATTAAACCACTAACCCGTTAGAGTATCATGGTGCCCACATTTTAACCAAGTTAAGCTAGTTAACCAAATTAAAAGTTTACTAATACATGATTAAATAAGCTTCATTTTCAACTATCTTACCTAACCAAGCACCAATCATCCAACACAATTACTTTTAATCAAGAAATCAATATCAATAACAAGGTTGCAAACTAATCATCAAAGATAATCATAGAAAACACTTCCAAATTTCATTACAAACATAGATTAACATACTAATGGTTATAATCAAGCAAGGGATTGTTGTGTTTTTGCCCAAAGGCTACAATAGTACATAAATATTAATCTAAATGCTTGAAACATTAACAAAAATATGGAAAGATTAGAAAACCCAACCATAAACAAGCACAAGATTAAGAATCCGGATAGTAAATGAGCAAAACCGGGCAATGTGGCTTGAATCCAAGTGAAAGCAGAAGCCTTCGGAGCCTCCAAATCGCCTGCAAAGCTCTCCAAAATTCCAGAGTTACGAATAGAATGGTTCTGTTCTGTTTTTATGCTTTTTCGAAGTTGCACGGTCGTTCTTGGTTTGGCACGACCATGCACTTTAAGCAATTATTGGTGATGGTCCACCATACCGCATGACGTCATAGATCGTTGACTGGTCTTCGCATATGCACGGGCGTTCTTGATCTGGCACGGCCGTTCCACACCGGCACTTTGTTGCACGCCTTGTCTTGTGGTCGTTCAGTTCCGAGGTCTTCCTGCAACGTCGGATCCGCACGACCGTTCCGCATACGGCACGACCGTGCCATATCGGGTTGGCCTGCAATGCCTTGCACGCAGTGTTGCACGCCTCGTTCACTGCCGGCATTCATGATTCATCGGTTATGCACGGTCGTGCATGAGGTCGCATGATCGTGCAACACGCCCAGGTCAGTTTTTCCAACAAAATATTTGCAGCTTCGTCGTTTTGTTCGGAAAGTCCTCGTTTTCGCTATCATCTTGTCTGGTATGCTGTTTTAGGCCTGTAAACAAAAATGTAGATAATTAAGTATCCGAATGACGGTTTTACGGCCGAAAACGCACAAAATAGGGGTAAAACGGGGGACTAAAATATGTGTAAATTAACGAATATCAATGGTTTTCATGGAGGAATGTCATCAAATGCTTCAAGCCAAGGATCATCTTCTAGCACTTCAAGTCAACAGCAATCAGCACCAAAGAATGTATTTCAATGCAATATCGCTGTGGATTTGAAAAATGGTCTTCTTAGCGTCAGTACTTGAATCTTATGAGAGTCTTGTAGCTGGGAAGATAGGCAACACAAACCTTACGAAAGAAGACTATGATCAAATCGACCCAGAGGAGATGGAATTGATAGACATAAGGTGGTATATGGCCAGTGCTGTTCGAAGGGCTCAACGATTCATGGAGATAACCGGGAGAAAATCTATTGGTGGACCAACCACCAAGTTAGGTTTTGACAAAACAAAGGTGACATGTTTCAAATGTAAGCAGAAAGGTCATTTTAAACGCGAGTGCAGAAACGATTATGCTGACGACTCTGCTAATCCGTTCCGAGAAGATTACTACAAGAAAGAATGGTGGGGTGGTGGTGAAAAGAAAGTGGAAGAGAAAGAAGAAAAAGTGAAGATGGCAGAAAAGAAGATTGATGATGGGCTGATAGATACATCACAGGAGTTCACAGCTGAAAATCTGATGAAGATGGCGAACAAAGTTCTTGCAGCAAAGGAACTGGAGGTAGATTCTAGTTCTGGAACTGAGTCGAAAAGCCAGGTTAGTCAGATTGATATGAACAAAGTGTCAGGTAAGAAAGTTAAAATTGAAAGTGACTGCAAGAATTGCATGAAAACTGCAAAGATTGTAGCACCATTGCTTACCTTAACAACAAAAAAGTTGAGGATCTGACAAAAAGAGTCAGAGAAGTTGAAAATCAGATTCTAAACTGAGATAAAATGTTAAAAGCTTCAAACGATCGAGCAAAAGAGTTAACTGAAAAAATTAAAAGTGATAAAAGTGATATAGAAAGAACTAAGAAAGAAAATGAAAATTTTCAGAAGCTTAAACAAACGGTTAAAGATTCTGATGAACGAAATGGTAAAATAACAAAAGAAAATCTTCAACTGTCTGGAGTGCTTAGGGCAAAAGAGGAATTGATCAACCAACAACTGGATGAAATTGCAAAGTTAAAGCTTCAATTTCAAGAAGCTAAAATTGAAAATGAACGCATCCAGCTAAAATTGAACAGTTACAACTCCGCTAGTTTTGTTCTCCAACACATTGTTCCAAAACCAATTGGAAAGAACAAAGCTGGAGAAGATATATATTCTGATGGGACTGGTGTGGGATTTCATCAAGTTCCACCACCAGTTCTAAATAATTTCTCAAAGAAGAAATCTGGGTTGGTTGATAATGAGGAAGTTGATGGTGTAAAACTTCTAGAGTCAATTGATATCACTTTTTCGTCATCATCATCTGATGATAGTGTTCAGACTGATATTGTTAAAAGCATGGCAGGAAGTGTTTTGGAGTCTGATTCAAATGAAGATGATGAGTGTTTCTTGAACAATTACATTCCGAAACTCAAAACCAAAAACAACTTAAATGACGAACCTAATCTTGTCATGTACAAGATGTTGGGATCGGATAAGTTGTATTCGGATTCCGAGTTTCCACTGGAGAATGTAAATGTTGATAAATTGACAAATGTGTTCAAATTGACAGAAATTAATCCGTCTGAGGTGAAAAGCTTGAAACAAACAAAGAGGAAAATGAACTTTGAAAAAGATAAATCTTATTACACAAAACCTGTTGTACATTCACATGCTCATAACAAAAATCAAAACAGATGGTCGAATGGTTATCAGGGGGGTAAGAATTATCCAAGAAAGAATGTTCAAAACAAGAAATTTGTGGAGAAGAAAGTGTTTGTTAAAAGTTTAAGTTCAAGTTCACTTTCTGATGAAGAACCTAAAATCTTTTCAAAATCAAACAAAGAGTTCTTTGAGGAAAAGAAGGTCTCACAATCTCAGTCTGAAGGTACAAATAGGGTTGTTGACACCCGAACATGTTTCAAATGCAATCAAGTTGGACATATTGCATGAAAGTGTACCAATTTGAAGCCTAAGACTGAAGTTGTTGAGAGTCTGAAAAGGAAAGATGATGTGAAAGGGAAAGCACCAATGTTTGTTGACAAAAATGTTTTGAAAAAGGAAAACATTAAAGTAAAAAATGAAACTGTTAAGAATGAGGTAACTAAAAATGACAAATTTTACAAACGAACTGCCTCATCTCAACAAATTTGGAAGCCAAAAGGTGTTGAGCAGAAAGCAAGTCCTCCAAAACCAAAGGTCTCTGAGACTGGAAAATCATCATCTTCAACAAAGAAGATGTATGTACCTTTGGATTTGTATGAGAAACTGGAGAAACAAAAGTCAACTCCTGAAAAGAAGTATGTGGTGAAGAAAGACCAATCATCTATTCAACCTCCGAAAAAGGATGTGCCTTTATACACAGAGTTTGAGATTGGGTCTGAGGACAGTTTGAAGATAAACGACAAAAATTTTCCACCACTTTACACAAAAACAACTCACCTCGATTTCAAGTTACCCGAGTCAAAGGAGGCTTGGGTAGCATCAAAATCTAACTAAATGTTTTTGAAATGTGCAGGGGCTTCCAAGATCCGTTTCACGTTGGATTATGGATAGTGGAGCTTCTCGGCACATGATAGGAAAGACAGCATTGCTGTACGACGTGAAGAATATAAATGGAGGTTATGTTGGATTTGCAGGTAATCAAGGTGGTAGGATTATTGGTGAAGGAACGCTATCCAATGTGATTGTAATGTTTGAAAGAGTTAACTACATTGCTGAGCTGGAGAATAATCTGCTAAGTATCTCGCAGATTTGTGACAGGATGTATACCACTCACTTCACCGACAAAGAGTGTTTGATCTTAAAACCGGGTTTTGTTGTTCCTGAGGAATGGATCATCATGAGGGCACCAAGAGTTAATGATCTGTATGTGTTGGATATGAGTGTAGCAACGACAACCACGGGTCAGGCTCATTGTTTTGTGTCGAGAACTACTGAGAAAGAATCAAGATTGTGGCACCGCAAGATGGGGCATATTCATCTAAGAAAAATGAATTACTTGGTGCACAATGATTTGGTTATAGGAGTTCACTTCAAAGGTTTTCATCTGGAAGGGGAGTGCATTAGCTGTATTAAAGGCAAGCAGAAGAAAAAGGCACACCCCAAAAAGCAAGTCAATTTAGTATCAAGGCCACTGGAGAGACTGCACATGGACTTGTTCGGTCCTGTGAATGTCAAAAGCATTACAGGAGATTACTACTGTTTGGTCGCTACTGATGATTATTCCATATTTTCATGGGTATCATTTTTGAAATCAAAGGATGAATCGTTTGATAGTTTGATGGCGTTGTATAGAAAATTGAGAATTTGTACCAGAGGCGTATCAGAAGATTTCAAAGTGATAATGGTACTGAATTCAAAAATAAAAAGATGGAAGAATTTTATGAAGAATGAGGTATATTGCATGAGTTTAGTGCTCCGCACACTCCTCAGCAGAATGGAGTAGCAGAACGCAAAAACCGGACACTAATCGAGACGGCTAGAACAACACTCACAGATTCAAAACTTCCAATAAATGTTTGGGTATAAGCTGTTTCCGCTGCATGCTATACGCTCAACAGAGTTCTCACTGTCAAGAAGTTCAACAAAACATGCTTTGAATTGATCAATAATTGCAAGCCTAATTTGAAGTATCTTGAACCGTTCGGGTCACCCTGTACGGTAATAGAACCTTTTGGAAAGTTTGGTCCGCAGTGCATTGAGGGTATATTTGTTGGTTATGCAAGTCCTATGCGACGTGTCTTCGTTCCAAGTGAAAAGCGGATTATTGAAGCTGCAAATGTTGAATGTCAAGGTCATACGATGCCGCCACAGAACCCTGGAGATTCATGGCGTTATCATTACGACACTCCGTGGGATTCATTTGATGTAATGGAGGAACCTGAAGATGAAGAAGATTTCATTGACGAGTTGGATATTTAGAGATTATGAGTCATCTGAAGAAAAATTTCCAGCTGAATATTCTAGGCGATCACAACAAACTTCAAATGACAATGAAGCAGGTCCTAGTAATGCTGGAGAACATGATGATCCTCCACAAACTCCCGATATTCAGACGGCAACAAATGATGATTTAACAGCTGATATCGGTCCAACATTTGATCATGGTGATTCAGAGGCTGAGGGGGAGCAGATCCAGATTTTAGATCAAACAAATCCTATCAGTGAACAAGGTGCAAATCAAAATGTCACTAATCTGGAAGGCAATGTAGATGTTCCGAGTGAAGTAATGCCGAGAACTCTTTCATATCATCCTGAGGAGCTAATCATTGGAGAGCTGCAATCAGGCATTCGCACGAGACATCAAATTGACCAAGGGCTTACAAGTTTCTATTCTATAATAGCACCTTTACAAATTAAATTTTCATTAAGTTGTTTTATTTCGCAGATCGAACCAAGAACTTACAAAGAGGCGCTTAATGAAAATTCGTGGGTCAACGCGACGCAAGAAGAGTTGAACCAGTTTGAAAAATTTGGTGTCTGGAAACTGGTGGATCTGCCTGACGGTCACAGGAAAATCAACACCAAATGGGTGTTCTAGTGTAAGAGAGAGGACAGAGGAGTTGTTGTGCGAAACAAAGCTCGACTCGTGGTCCAAGGCTTCAGTCAACAGGAGGGAATCGATTTTACTGAAGTATACGCTCCTGTGGCACGACTAGAAGCAATTAGAATTTTCCTGGCATTTGCATCTTGGAAAAACTTCAAGGTATATCAATTAGATGTTAAATCGGCGTTTCTTTATGGGAAGGTCAAAGAGGAGGTTTATGTCAGACAGCCGCCAGGCTTTACCGACCCAATCCACAAGAACAAGGTTTATTTACTGGACAAAGCACTGTATGGCTTACACCAGGCCCCGAAAGCTTGGTACGAGGCATTGCCTCAACATCTTCTAGCCAACAGGTTCACACGTGGAACAGTGGATGCCACTCTGTTCACTAAGGAGGTCGACGGACATCTTTTGATAGTTCAAATATATGTGGATGACATAATCTTTGGGTCAACGAACGAAAACTTATGCAAAGATTTTGAACAAGTTATGAAGCAAAAAATTCGAAATGTCATCAATGGGGGAAATGAAGTTCTTCTTAGGGCTCCAAGTTGAACAACTACCTGAGGGAATTTTCATTCATCAGATAAAGTACGTTCATGATATTCTAGAGAAATTTGGAATGTCAGGTTCTACTCCTACTGCAACCCCTTTAGCAACAAATCATGGGATTCACCCAGATCTCACCGGAGACAGGGCAGAGGAAACACTTTATTGTTCCATGATCGGCTCATTGATGTACTTAACCGCTTCAAGGCCTGATATTATGTATCCAATGTGCCTCGCAGCAAGATTTCAATCTAACCCAAGAGCTTTGCACTTGACCATTGTGAAAAGGATATTATGTTATCTAAAGGGTACTCCATATTTAGGGTTATGGTATCCTAGAATAGGTGATTTCACGCTCGAAGGTTATTCCGACTCGGATTTCGGATGCTGCAAAGTAAATGAAAAATCAACAACTGCAGGATGCCAGTTCTTTGGACCTCGCTTGGTTACATGGCAGTGTAAGAAACAAACGTCTGTGGCACTATCCACATGCGAAGCGGAGTACGTGTCTACCAGCAGTTGCTGCTCTCAACTCCTGTGGATACAGCAACAGATGCGCGATTATGGTTTGCAGTTTCTTAACACACCTCTTTTTGTTGATAATGAGGCCGCAATTAATATAACTAAGAATCCAGTTCATCACGCTAAAACTAAACATATAGAAATTCGTCATCACTTTATTCGAGATTGTTTCGAGAAAAAGTTGATACGAATTGAGAAAATCCACACTGACGAGCAAAAAGCTGATTTACATACCAAAGCATTTGATAGAACGCGTTTTAAATATCTTTTAAAATTGAATGGTATGATGCTTTTATCGGTGTCAGATGGAATCATTGCATTGATGAGGATACCACTGTAGATGATGTTGAGAAACAATCTGCAATGGTTTGTCGATTTTTTACCTGTTTTGGTCTTTAGGGGGAGATAGGTATATATGTATATACTTTTTAGAAAATCCAAAAACAGTAAAAATTGAAAAACCCAAAAACATGAGAAAATTCAAAAATCCAAAAACATTAGAAAAATGAAAAGAGCTTGTGTAAAAAAGGGAAAATGATAGTACATCAGTTAGACAGTTACAATATGCTAAAGATGTGTAAAGAATTAAAAAGCGTTAAATAGTCTCACTGATGATGTGTCTATAGATTTTTACACAACTAGTAAATTTGTTCGGGATATAAACATAAAATTCAAAACTTGCTTATTTCGTGGGGAACACTACTTGGATATATAGGTAACCCCTGAAATCTTGTTTGAAAGGTCCCTTATTTTGAGATACTAGGTCTTTATGCTCAGTGATATCTGGGGTATTATTCCGGGACTTCTGCTGAAAGGAATGTCACACCCCCAAAATCCACCTGCGGAGTATCACCGCTTGGGAGTGTGACTGACCAGGATCAAGCCACCAATCATATAGAACATTGTATAATGTAAAAGTAATTTCAATATAATCCAAACCAAATCCATATGAAAGGTGTTTTCAAAACATAAGTAAGTTATCATTGTGTAGCGGAAGCGTATAATCAAAACCCAACATACATAAGTACGAAATATCATAAGTGTTTATCAAGATGATCACGATCCAAGCCCACAACGACCCGCTCCTCCATGTGCAAGCTCCTCAAACCTAACGACCTGCAAGGCATGTAACAGAGGATCAACAACTAGTTGAGCGAGTTCACAGAAAGTAAATGCGTAATAGTAAGTTCGTTTGTAACAGGTGGCTCTACTGGGCCGTTAGTACGTTCTATTGGTGGGGGTTTCCCACATTGTATAACCACTAGACTACTCGTAAACATAAGTATCCTTCACATCCGAGGATAGTAGTAAGCATATGTATCCTTCACATCCGAGGATAGTATTGTGTATAAGTATCCTTCACATCCGAGGATAGTAATGAGTATAGGTATCCTTCACAACCGAGGATAGTATTAAGTATAGGTATCCTTCACAACCGAGGATAGTATTAAGTATAAGTCTACGTAGAGGGTAAGTATATGTGTCCTGCACAACCGAGGACAGTGAATAGCATAAGTAGGTGTCCTGCACATCCGAGGACAGTGTATGGTAGTCTAGTAACAGTGTATCTAATCAATCTCAATCCTTTAATCCCATTCCCAAGCCCTTGGGAATCCCATGCCTTAGTAAGGGTGTGAACTCACCTTGGTTTGCTCGGTATGTTATTGCTTCTAGGGTTTGTTAATCGTCTAAGTCCGTTACCCACGACCTAGGATGTTTTGCACATGATTCGGTGTAAGTATATAGATTCAATTAGGGTTTGCATCTCTTCGGATCAAACAATCACATACGATATCATATCATTCTGTAGCAAGCAGTATCATTCAGTAACATGCAGCATCTTATGTTCACATACTGGTGAGGTATAGTAGTGTGTTGTTTCTCATACAGATTTCTGAACTTGGTATCAACGTGACACAGTCTTTTCAACCATTAAACAGTGAATTATGAGAACGTATATTTAGAGTTCAGACAACACATCATGCGTATGAAATTCGAGTACATAAATATCATTCAAGACTTAACAGATCCCATAACATTTATCATACAGTTCAAGCTTCATATAATCATTCACAAATTCATGCACCTCTCACAACTCAGACAAGCATGGGGGGGGGGTCTCCCCTGTTCAGAACCCGGATAGCGCATGATATGTCACAGAATCAGACAAGAGTTTCATAGACGACACTCGGACATAAAATGAACATATAAACTCAGACATGATCTATGTAAACTCGGTCAACACAAATCAATAAACTCGGTCATCACACTTTAATAAACTCGGTCATCACAAGTAAATAAATTCGGACCTTCACTATTAATTAAACTCGGACCTTCAATAGCCACTAAACTCGGTCCTTTGAAAATCAGTAAACTCGGGCCTAAGCCTATTCATTAAACTCGGACAAAGGAAGGGTAAGAAACTCGGACATCCTTGTTTCGCTTAACAAAATCGGACAAGCATGAACATCTCAAAACTCGGACATGGAGTATTGGTTTACATCTACATGAAAGTTGGACAAGGGGAGGCTACTTAAACTCGGACATGGCCCCTCTTTTAAACTCGGACAAGTGCTAAGTGAAATACTCGGGCTTTTGTATTACTTAACCTCAGACACAATTTTATGTTAAAAGTCGGACTAGATGAAATGATAAAACTCAGACAACATGTGTGATAACAAACTCGGGCATTAACAACAATTGAACCTCGGACATCAAGTAAGATCAATCATTAAGCAAACATCAATCACATGAGCATCAGTTACGTTCAAATATTCATTCGATCAGAAACCCTAAACTCATCACTTTTGCATAGCAGTAATGAATCAATAACTCAATTGTCTTGACAAATCAATCATCCACAATCAAAGATCTTAATCATCAAGTGATAATTTCACAATCATCAATCCTCAATCATCTTTTTATGATAAATCAGAATCAATTACACCAAGGATAGCATATGCAAAACTAGGGTTTTCATGAAACACACTATCAAGAGTTGATGATAATCAAGAAATCAATAAACAATTTACCTTATGTTGATTCTAGGGAAAATGTGGAAATCAAAGTGATGAATAGCTTGCCAATGATGGTGGTGATGATGATTGCTAGAGGATTAGAGAGTCCAGTACTTTGATTCTTGTGAAAATGATTAGTGAACAAGGAATTAGGTTTAAGTATGGTTTAGTTTTCACTAATTGCTCTACACACCCTGAATTACTAAATCTTACACAAGCACACCATCTCACATCAATTTCACAGTTTCATCACCAAGTTCACATATTTGACAAGTCTTTCACAATTAACACATAACCATGCATAACCACACAATACACTTCATTGTATCAAAACGTTACAGTTCTATAGCTAATTACTTGTGCAAATAATCAATCAACACAAGAATGTGCAATAAATACGAAATAGAAATCTTGGAAATTCGAGTTGTCACAAGGAAGTTCTGACCTAGTCCCCGAATAATACTTTCCGCAAATGCTTGAAACATAGCATCGCCCTCAGCAAGCTGATGAAACAATAAAATTGATAGTCGCTGCTGTTGAAACCAAAAGATCCTCTAAAGGGGACACACCGAAAAGCCGAAGCCGTCATCTCTCTGCGTATACGGAAATATCGACCTGAGCTCTCACGGCCCTCACATTTAACCCCTGACAGATATCATCTATGGTATACTCACCTGTAAGACTGAATATTGGGATTCTAGATACAGGAGTATATTCAAGAGGTGGGACACATTAATGAGTTTAAGTTCATTAAGACATCTAAATCGTATCCTGAATAGATTGAAAATTGTGTGAGAATTTAAGTGGACCAGTATATCGACAATCGAGGTGAATTGTTTAATTCTTAGTATGAAATTAAGCTTAATGGTACTAGTGACTTGTCTGATAGCTGATATGATTCCCTAACACGCTCACCAAAAATATGTCTGTAAATAGTTTACTTTTCTTTACATTTTATAGTTTCTTTCATAACTTTCTAGTTTAGAACCTGCTTTGAAAATTCAAAAAGATTTTTCATTTCTGCTTTATTTTTTGACAAACCAAAGCACAGGGTTGATCTTCAGATTCATAGTCTGATGCAGATGCAGGAAGTTGTTCTGAACTGGAAGATGGGTTGGGAGCTAATCTTGATATAAGCAAAGAAAATGCAAAGTCAAATGCAAGTTCTTTAATTTGAAGCTTGTAAATTTTCAGAAAAAATTATTCAAATCATCAGTATGTTTTGCTTCAGGTCAACCAAGGTCATTAAGTTGAACTTGGTAGGCAAATTAAGTGTCTAGGGTCATTAATTTGGACCTAGATACTTAAGTGGATTTCTCAGAAGCTGATAAAGTCAACACGGTCAAGAGGTCAAACTGTTTGAAAGTCAAATGTTACTTGGTTCGAACATGCTAGCCGATCGGCCAACATTGCTAGCCGATCGAATAGCCAAGCCGTTTTCAAGACACCTATAAATAGGTGGTCAAGAGACAGTCAAACGGTTACAAAACTCGTTCGAACTAACTTATTCTCTCTCAATCGATTCACTGATTAAGCTTGATTCTTGATTCTCTTTGCATCATTACATTGGTTTGTTGGTTTGCTCATCATTCTCAATGGCAAAGGTACGTGTTTCACATCCAAATCTCTTCAAATTCACAGTGTTCTTCATGTTCTTCACTGACGGTACTTTGATCTTAGATCTAGGAAGTTTTAGGAAGTTGTGATGAATTTTGATCATAGGGTTTTGTTCGGAATGATTAGATCTACATGTTTACCGGTTCAATTTGTGTAAAATCATGTTTAAACTGATTAGATCTAGGATTTTAGTTATTCGGTTGTCGGCATGATCTTCATGAAATTAGACACTGTTTAGGGCGAGTTAGTCAAAGATGAATATAGGGTTTTGATCGCGACAACATTAGGAATCTAGATCTGTGCTTAATTTGTAATATTTTGCATAAAATTTTAGATTCATCTCTGTGTTCATTATCTGTTCTTGAATGAAGATGCAAGCCGATCGGCTAGACCAGCCGATCGAACAACAATCATTAAGAGTTGTATCTGTGTTGGTTGAATAGGACAGCTCATGTCTTGAAAAGTGTGCTTTGTTGTGCTAAGTGCTTGAAAATATTTTTGTAATATGCTAGACGATCGATCAGCACCTGCTAGACGATCGAACAACATTACTAGTCGATCGAACAACATTACTAGTCGATCGAACATCATATGAGGATATCCTATTTTTGAACAATGTACTAGCCGATCGAACAACATTGCTAGTCGATCGAACAAGCATCATCAACACTACATAGATTTCTGTGCAAATCGATTGAACAACATCTGCTAGCCGATCGAACAGCATTTGCTAGCCGATCGAACAACATCTGCAAGCCGATCGATCAGCGTTTGCTAGCCGATCGAACAACATATGCAAGCCGATCGAACAACATCTGTCTCTTTGCACATTCTAGTCGATCGAACAACAATGCTATTCGATCGAACATGCCAGTCGATTCTCTAGTTCTATCACATAGAAAATTTCAAATGTTAGAAAAATTTTCAAAAAGTTCATCCTTATGCCTCTATATCTGTAACAATGATTGATAATGTACTTGCAGGGAAGAGGAAAGGATACTGACAAAGGCCACAATGTTTCTTGTGTGATTGATGCTGACAGTACAAATGGTACAGTAGTCGAAAAGATGGCAAAATTTCTGAGAGAAAGCAGAGTTGCAAAAGCTATGTCAAATAGAACTGTGGTTTATGAGTCACATGTAAGAACATTTTGGGATACAACAGAATTTGATGAATCAGATAAAATGATACATGCAGTGTTGAGAAAGAAAGACCAAGCTGGAAAGGATATAGATGTGGCATTTGAGTTTGGTGTTGAAGATGTCAGGAGTTCTTGATTTGCAAGATTCTGATGATGATCCTACAATCATGTCAGAACGTCTTGTCAAAGGTTTGTGGTGTAGAATGGGATTCACTGGACACATAAATGGAAAAATGCTCAAAAGAAATTTCTCAAAGGCTTACCGGTACTTGATGCATTGCATGGTGCATTCATTGTCACACAGAAAGGGAGCATATGATGAAGTACCAGATTACATCATGAACATTATAGCCAGCTTAGTATTGAACAGAAAGTACAACATTTCTCAAGTGATATTTGAGTATATGAAGGAAAATTGTCAGGCTAAAGGAGACAGATACATCATGTACCCTAGATTTATAATGATGTTAATAAATGATAAGATCAAGGATCTTCCTAAGAACAGAGATGATATCATGGAGTTGAGAAGTGTAAACAATGAAACAATTGGAATAGTTACCAAGGAAAAGGATGCAAAGACAAAGCAAATGATATGCAGAATCAAAGATAAAGATTACGTTGCTCCTGAGAATGAAAAGTGGAGACATGAAAACAGTGATTCGGATAATGAAAATGAAAAAGAAAAGATGAGTGAGTTTGCTAAAAAGAAGACCAGATGATGGTGTGTTAGAGATGGAAAAAGAAAGAGAACACCGAAGTCATCCCCTACAGTTACCATTCGTAAGGATGGAGATAACGGTATAGTGAAAGGGGGAGCCTTAAGACAGTTAGAATTTATGTTTATTAAATGTTTCTAAACGTCTTTGTTAATGTTGGTTTTGTAGGGACTTCTGAGGAGCCACATCAAAGATTGATTGATGAAACTATCTTGGAGCCATCTGTGGTCATTGAACAAGGAGCTGATCTTCTAAAACAATCATTTAAAAGTTATATGAAAAAGAATGAGGAAGCTGCAGCACAACAAACTCAAGGATCAAGTGTTCATGTTGAGAAGACTACAAGAGTAGAACCAGAAATTGAAGATCAGGGGAGTTCAAGTGAAGATGATTCTGAAGAAACTCAATCTGAATCTGAATTAGATCCAACAACTCTTGGAAGGGGGAAAGCACAGCTAAAAAGGAAACCTTTAAAGAAGAAGAAAACATCTGATAAAGAAGATTCACCTTATGTGCCAGAACAACCAAAGAAACAAGAAAAGAAACGAAAGGTAGTTCAAGCTGGTGTAATCCCAAGAAATGTTAGAGCAAAGAAAGCTGGAGCAGAACCATCAAAAGAAAAGGGAGTAAAGTCAGAAAAGCATGTTCAGAAATCAAAAGAACCTGAAGTTGAAACAATAAAAGAACCAGTAGCTGAAAAAGAAACTGGTGGTAATGATTATGTAGGAATCACGGGGTTCAAAGCTGCTAGTCCACGTCCTCCTCCACAAGACAAACCAGAATCATCTCAACAAAAGGAAAAGAATGATTACATGTTTGAAGGATTTCCAGAAGCAACAGGAATTTACACGGAAGATATTCCTGAAGAAGATTATGACATGTTCAATGATCAAAAAGTCAAAGAGTTGTTACAAAAGGTCAACAATCTGGAGAAAGAAAAAGCTAAAACAGAATTGGAGCGTGATATACTGAAGAAACAAGTTGATCGATTGATGAAAGCTCATGATCAAATTAGAGAAGCGTTGGTAGAATAA
This sequence comes from Helianthus annuus, assembly GCF_002127325.2. NCBI lineage: Eukaryota > Viridiplantae > Streptophyta > Magnoliopsida > Asterales > Asteraceae > Helianthus > Helianthus annuus. Next base: position 64,597,396 of record NC_035440.2, on the reverse strand, counting down.
GAAGAAACAATGAACAAAATGAAGGATGAAATTCATGATAATTCAAAGTTATTTGAATTGCTGACTTTAGAGATCTCTTCATTGAATGTCAAGATAAATGTCACACCCCCAAAATCCACCTGCGGAGTATCACCGCTTGGGAGCGTGACTGACCAGGATCAAGCCACCAATCATATAGAACAATATATATATAGTAAAAGTATTTGCCATAAAACCAAACCAAATCCATATGAAAGGTGTTCCAAAACATAAATAAGTTATCATTGTATAGCGGAAGCGTATAATCAAAACCCAACATAATTAAATACGAAATGTCATAAGTGTTTAATAAGATAATCACGATCCAAGCCCACAACGACTTGCTCCTCCCTATGCAAGCTCCATGTACCTAACGACCTGCAAGGCATGTAACAGAGGATCAACAACTAGTTGAGCGAGTTCACAGAAAGTAAATGCGTAATAGTAAGTTCGTTTGTAACAGGTGGCTCTACTGGGCCGTTAGTACGTTCTATTGGTGGGGGCTTCCCATGTTCTATAACCACTAGACTATTCGTAACCATATGTGTTCTTCACAATCCGAGAACAGTAGTAAGTATAAGTTCACGTAGGTCTTACGTGAGTATCCTTCACATCTGAGGATAGTAATTAAGTATAAGTATCCTTCACAACCGAGGATAGTAATATGTATAAGTATCCTTCACAACCGAGGATAGTAGTATGTATAAGTATCCTTCACAACCGAGGATAGTAGTATGTATAAGTATCCTTCACGACCGAGGATAGTAGTAAGTATATGTGTACGTAGATTGCACGTATGTGTCCTTCACAACCGAGGACAATGGTATGGTAGTCTAGTAATAGTGTCAGTACGTATTCCTTTAAAACCCATTCCCAAGCCCCGGGAATCCAATGCCTTAGTAAGGGTGTGAACTCACCTTGGTTTGCTCGGTATGCTATGCTCTAGGGTTTATCAAACGTCTAAGTCCGTTACACACGACCTAGGATATGTTGCATATGATACGATGTAAGTGTTTGCATCAAATTAGGGTTTGCAAATCATTGACATTCAAGCGGCTGTGTTTTGTGTGTTTGTTGTGTACATGATGATATCACATAGAATGTTCATGCATGCAGAATCATACAGTTGCATTCAGTATCATACAATTATACACATATAGAATCATACATCATGTAATCAGTTCATCGTATTCACGTAATTCATGCGTCACGTCTTTGGTTTTCACTGTTTAATCTATCGTGGATATTTACCCTAATTGCCAACGTTAACATACTTAACACATTAACATCGTTATCAAGCTCAAATCAGAGTTTGTGGCTAAACACAATAGCATACACATCTAACAGATCCAACCATAAATTAATATACAATACCTGGCCTCACATTAATCATACACAAAAGAGACAGGGCCTTGCCCTTCTTAAAAGCTCGGACAAGTGTTGGGGGGTTTGGGGTCAAGAAACTCGGACAGGGGTGGGGGACCTTCACAAAGGTCGGACGATCACATCCCTCCTTAGAAACTCGGGCAGCCTACTTCTACATAAACTCGGACCAAAGGCATGGAAAGTCGGACTCCCTTGCTTGTTTTAAAAAAAAATCGGACCAACATGTGCATTGCTTCAAACTCGGACCACAACACTTATGAAAGTCGGACCCATGCTCTCTAAACTTCGGACCTTGTGCAAGTATATCAAACTCAGACTAACCTACTTACAACAAACTCGGACCTATCCCCTCTCTCATATAAAATTCGGACATCATCCTTACAAGCATAAAAATTCGGACTAGCATCCCCCTTTAAAACCCTTAAAAGTTCGGACCATGCAACAACTCATAAAGCTCGGACCTTTATATTATCAAAAAGTTTGGACTAACATAAACCACAAATAGAAGTCGGACCAGGGTAAAACTCCGAGTTACCAATTAAGCTATCATAACTCAATGTAACAGTTACGTAATCGTTCATACGAACTTGAAACCCTAATTTCACATAGTCACAGTGCAGTAATCTAATCAAATCAACGATTTTAACATATCATGTATCTTATTCATCAGGCAAATGATTACACAACAATCATATTCATTTCTCAATTATCATAATTCAATCAGTAATCAGAATCAATCAATCACAGAACCATCATATGCAAGCTAGGGTTTACAAGTGTTCTAATAATCAAGAATTGATACAATCAAACAATCAATAAACAATAATCATTTACCTTGTGTTGATTCTAGAGAAAATGTGGTAATCGAAAGTGATGAACAGCTTGTCAATGATGATGTGATGATTGCCAGAGAAAACCAAAGAATGAAAGTACGTGCCTTGTTTCTTGTGTGAGGTTTAGTGAATGATTTAGGGTTAAGTATTATTTATGTTTCACTAATGACACTTTACACCCTCTATTGTTATATTTTACACAAGTACACCATCTCACAACAATTTCACAATTTCATCACCAAGTTTATATATATGACAAATCTTTCATAATTAACAAACAACCATGTACAATCACACACTACGATTTATTGCACCAAAGCGTATACAATTCCATAGCAACAAGTTGCGCAAATAAACAATTAACAATAAGTGAACGTGCAATAAATGCGAAATATGAATCTTAGAAATTCGAGTTGTCACATTATCCCCAACTTAAAAGAAATTTCGTCCCGAAATTTGGTACGCACTCACTGAGGAAGCTAGGTAAGTTGTACTGTTCACTGGTTTTCCTGGGGTGTCACATCATCCCCCCGTTGATTTGGAATTTCGTCCCGAAATTCAGTAGTAGTAGCTTCAGCCTCAGTAGTGGTTGCATTGGTTCCGAATAATTGGGGGTACTTTTCTGTCATCTGGTCTTCGCGTTCCCAGGTGTACTCTGGGCCACTTTGGAGTTCCAACGAACTCGGACAAGAGGGATTCTCTTGTGTTTGAGGACCTTAACATCCCAGTCCGTGATTTCAACTGGTTCCTCGACGAACTGCAACCGCTCGTCGATAGTGAGTTCCTTAAAAGGAACTATGAGGGTCTCATATGACAGGCACTTCTTCAGATTCGACACGCGAAATACATTGTGAACTGCACTGAGTTCAGCTGGTAAGTTTAGTCTGTAGGCTACCTTGCCTATTCTTTCAGTGATTTTCGAATGGTCCCACATACCGTGGATTGAGCTTGACTCGTTTACCAAATCTAACCACACCCTTCCAGGGTGAGACTTTTAATAAAACCCGGTCCCCGACCTAAAATTCCAACAGTTTCCTACGCTTATCCGCGTAGGCTTTCTGACGGTCGCGTGCTGCCGCCATGCGTTGTCGTATCTGTGCAATGTTTTCTGTGGCGTCCACTACAATCTCTGGACCCGTAATCTGACTATCCCCCACCTCTGCCCAACAGAGAGGTGACCGACATTTACGTTCGTACAATGCCTCGAATGGAGCGGCTTGTATGCTGGTGTGATAACTGTTATTATACGAACACTCCACTAATGGGAGATGCTTTTCCCAGCCGTTGCCGAAATCGATAACACATGCCCGAAGCATGTCTTCAAGAGTTTGGATTGTTCGCTCAGACTGCCCATCCGTCTGAGGATGATACGCTGTGCTCATGTCTAACCGTGAGCCGAAAGATTTGTGCATCGCTTGCCATAGTTCTGACGTGAATCGTGCATCCCGATTCGAAATGATGGAGGTGGGCACCCCGTGCCTCGAAACAACTTCTTTAAGGTACACGTCTGCGAGAGTGGAGAACTTATCCGTTTCCTTTATTTCCAGGAAGTGTGCAGACTTGGTGAGCCGATCTACGATCACCCATATGGTATCATTCCCACGCTGGGATCTAGGTAGGCCTGTAACAAAATCCATGGAAATTTCTTCCCATTTCCATTGGGGTATCTTGGGTTGTTGAAGTAGGCCCGCTGGTTTCTGATACTCCACTTTGACCTTTGCACATGTCAAACACTTGCCGACGTAAGTAGCGATGTGGGCTTTCATGCTAGGCCACCAGTATATAGTTCTGATGTCGTGATACATTTTATCCGAACCTGGATGTATCGAGTAGCGAGACTTATGAGCTTCATCCATCACAAGCTCCCGTAAACCGCCATAAAGTGGGACCCAAATACGCCCCGTTACATAGTGTGCGCCGTCTTCCTTTTGTTCCATTCGTTGCCTTGAACCGCGTAAGGCTTCAGCTTTGACGTTTTCGGGTTTTAATGCTTCCATCTGAGCATCTCGTATCTGTGCGGGAAGACTGGACTGAATGGTGAGCTGCAAGGCTCGTACGCGTCTAGGTAGAGTGTCTTTCCGGCTGAGAGCGTCAGCCACAACATTGGCCTTGCCTGGATGGTACTTGATGGCGCATTCGTAATCATTAAGTAACTCGACCCATCGTCGTTGACGCATATTCAATTCCTTCTGCTTGAAGATATGCTCGAGACTCCTGTGATCGGTGTAAATCGTGCACTTGGTACCGTACAGGTAGTGTCGCCATATCTTAAGCGCAAAAACAACAGCTCCCAGCTCTAAATCGTGCGTCGTGTAGTTCCGTTCATGAACCTTGAGTTGACGAGAGGCGTAGGCAATAACTTTATCCCGCTGCATCAATACACAACCAAGCCCCTGTATCGATGCGTCACAATAAACCACGAAGTCATCCGTGCCCTCGGGCAGTGAGAGGATAGGTGCGCTACATAGCCTATCCTTTAGGTACTGAAAAGCAGTTTCTTGTGTATTACCCCAACGATAGGTAACACCTTTCTGTGTCAGCATAGTAAGCGGCTGCGCGATCTTCGAAAAGTCTTTGATGAATCGCCTGTAATACCCCGCCAAACCCAAGAATTTGCGTATTTCCGTCGGTGTACGCGGTGCAGGCCAGTTCCTGATCGAATCCACCTTGGATGGATCGACATGAATCCCATCCCTGTTCACCACATGGCCTAAGAAGTGGACTTCACGAAGCCAGAAGTCGCATTTAGAAAACTTTGCGTACAATTGCTCCTTTCGAAGAAGTTCCAAGATAAGACGTAAGTGCTGCTCGTGCTCCTCCTGACTCTTGGAGTAGATTAGAATGTCGTCGATGAAGACAATGACGAATTTGTCGAGGTAGGGTTTGCACACCCTGTTCATAAGATCCATGAAAACTGCAGGCGCGTTCGTAAGCCCGAATGGCATGACAAGAAACTCGTAATGGCCGCAGCGAGTTCTGAATGCTGTCTTGGAGACGTCCTCATCCCGGACTCTCAATTGATGATGACCAGACCTTAGATCAATCTTGGAGTAGTGACACGACCCTTGCAACTGGTCGAATATGTCGTCTATACACGGAAGAGGATAACGGTTCTTCACCGTTATCTTGTTCAGTTCGCGGTAATCGATGCATATCCTGAAAGTGCCATCCTTCTTTTTCACGAATAAAACTGGAGCTCCCCAAGGCGAAGAGATAGGTCGGATAAATCCCTTATCCAAGATTTCTTGTAGCTGCGCCGATAGTTCTTCCGATTCTGGTGGAGCTAAGCGATACGGTGCTCGAGCTATGGGTGCTGCTCCTAGAGCGAGCTCGATTTGAAATTCGACCTGACGATGAGGCGGTAGACCAGGTAAATCTTTAGGAAACACCTGAGGAAAGTCGCGTACAACTGGATGGTCTTCCAACTTCTTTTCTTTCGCTGATGCGTCAGTAACGAGAGCCAAAATTGTGGTATGACCCCTTTCGTAAACATTTCTGAGCCTTCAAGAAAAAGGTGATGCCAACCACAGCACCACACTTGTCGCCTTGAACTTCGAGAGGTTCTTGACCAGAACGAGGAATGCGAACAATCTTCCCTTTGCATAGGATTTCTGCATGCTGTTGCTACTGGCGATTCCGATTTGCAGGTCGTGGGCTCCTGAATCCTTAGCTCCATGGCCCATCTTGAGACACCTCTGGCAACGTCCCTCGTTGCACTAACCACCGTGGTGTCTGTTGCATTAGTTTCACATTGGGTGAATTCCCCGATATTCACCCTGCCCCTGACCACCAGAAGTTGGCTGACTCGGCTCTGGTGATCACTATTCTTGCGTTGCTGCTGTGCTTGAAACCGAATGGTAGCTGAACCCTTGCTGGAATACCCATCCCTTTCCCGCTTGTTGTCACTAGGAGTAGCGGGAGTAGCAGAAGTGATAGCGGTAGTAATAGCGCTGATACAACTAGGCAGCCTGTTCTGTTCCACTGCCTGATCCGTGAGGCGGTGAGCAAGACGCTGAATGTCTTGGATATTGCCGAGGTTAGCCGATGTAGCATGGCTCGGAATCTCCGAGGCTAGACCCTTGAGGTACAATTCGATACGTTTGCTTGGAGGGTACACCATGGTTGGACACAAGATGTCCAGTTCGTTTGTCCGTTTCGTATGAGCTTCAATTTCTGACCCCGTCATTTTCAAATGGTAAGGCTCCACTTCCAACTTGTGGATGTCATCACGCGTGCAGTATTCCCTTTTAATGCATTCTTTGAATTCGTTCCAGGGGGTGGCGTTAGCAGCTGCCAACCATAGTGTCCGTACTTGCGCGTTCCACCAGGTTAACGCGATCCCTTCCAGTGGCGTACTTGACCCTGCGAGCCTCAAGGCATTCACACATCTCGAATACCGTCTTGAGCTTCCCAAACCAATGGAGTAGTCCCACTGCTCCTTCTGTGCCACTGAATGTGCTTGGACGACAGTCCCTCAAGTTCTTGAATGTGCAGACAGGTTGCTGTGCGTTCCGACCCGTTGCACGAGAAAGATAGGTCAAGGTTAAGCGCGAGAGTTGGGTCACGAGAGTAGGATCTAACATCCTAGGATGGTTTGGAATAGCAGGTTATACCTCCTGCTTGTGCGGCTGCAAGCGCCGCAGAAACTTGTTCGTTAATGAGAGCCGTCAACCGGGCTTGAGTCATGTTAACACGTCCAGACATGATCGAACAGTAAAGGTAGAGTAAGTATGAATGGTTTGCGAGTAGTGCGATGACAGAAAAGTGTAGGCACATAGGTGTTCTCAAGCAATAGCATATAGTGAGCAATGTAATCTAAGCATACCACGAGCAAAGTTCTATGTAATTCTAGCATGTAGGCAATAAACATAAACCTTATTACCTAGGATGTCGAGTCTTGCACGTGGAGCGAAGCGTCGTTGTGGATCGTTGAGAGCACTGTTCTGGTTATAGTCTGGTTTTAATAAAAACGTTTTCCCCATATTAAAACCAAGTTCTCTATAACCAATGGCTCTGATACCAATCTGTCACACCCCCAAAATCCACCTGCGGAGTATCACCGCTTGGGAGCGTGACTGACCAGGATCAAGCCACCAATCATATAGAACAATATATATATAGTAAAAGTATTTGCCATAAAACCAAACCAAATCCATATGAAAGGTGTTCCAAAACATAAATAAGTTATCATTGTATAGCGGAAGCGTATAATCAAAACCCAACATAATTAAATACGAAATGTCATAAGTGTTTAATAAGATAATCACGATCCAAGCCCACAACGACTTGCTCCTCCCTGTGCAAGCTCCATGTACCTAACGACCTGCAAGGCATGTAACAGAGGATCAACAACTAGTTGAGCGAGTTCACAGAACGTAAATGCGTAATAGTAAGTTCGTTTGTAACAGGTGGCTCTACTGGGCCGTTAGTACGTTCTATTGGTGGGGGCTTCCCATGTTCTATAACCACTAGACTATTCGTAACCATATGTGTTCTTCACAATCCGAGAATAGTAGTAAGTATAAGTTCACGTAGGTCTTACGTGAGTATCCTTCACATCTGAGGATAGTAATTAAGTATAAGTATCCTTCACAACCGAGGATAGTAATATGTATAAGTATCCTTCACAACCAAGGATAGTAGTATGTATAAGTATCCTTCACAACCGAGGATAGTAGTATGTATAAGTATCCTTCACGACCGAGGATAGTAGTAAGTATATGTGTACGTAGATTGCACGTATGTGTCCTTCACAACCGAGGACGATGGTATGGTAGTCTAGTAATAGTGTCAGTACGAATCTATTCAACCTTATTCCTTTAAAACCCATTCCCAAGCCCCGGGAATCCGATGCCTTAGTAAGGGTGTCAACTCACCTTGGTTTGCTCGGTATGCTATGCTCTAGGGTTTATCAAAAGTCAAAGTCCGTTACACACGACCTAGGATATGTTGCATATGATACGATGTAAGTGTTTGCATCAACTTAGGGTTTGCAAATCATTGACATTCAAGCGGCTGTGTATTGTGTGTTTGTTGTGTACATGATGATATCACATAGAATGTTCACGCATGCAGAATCATACAGTTGCATTCAGTATCATACGATTATACACATATAGAATCATACATCATGTAATCAGTTCATCGTATTCACGTAATTCATGCGTCACGTCTTTGGTTTTCAATGTTTAATCTATCGTGGATATTTACCCTAATTGCCAACGTTAACATACTTAACACATTAACATCGTTATCAAGCTCAAATCAGAGTTTGTGGCTAAACACAATAGCATACACATCTAACAGATCTAACCATAAATTAATATACAATACCTGGCCTCACATTAATCATACACAAAAGAGACAGGGCCTTGCCCTTCTTAAAAGCTCGGACAAGTGTTGGGGGGTTTGGGGTCAAGAAACTCGGACAGGGGTGGGGGACCTTCACAAAGGTCGGACGATCACATCCCTCCTTAGAAACTCGGGCAGCCTACTTCTACATAAACTCGGACCAAAGGCAAGGAAAGTCGGACTCCCTTGCTTGTTTTAAAAAAAATCGGACCAACATGTGCATTGCTTCAAACTCGGACCACAACACTTATGAAAGTCGGACCCATGCTCTCTAAACTTCGGACCTTGTGCAAGTATATCAAACTCAGACTAACCTACTTACAACAAACTCGGACCTATCCCCTCTCTCATATAAAATTCGGACATCATCCTTACAAGCATAAAAATTCGGACTAGCATCCCCCTTTAAAACCCTTAAAAGTTCGGACCATGCAACAACTCATAAAGCTCGGACCTTTATATTATCAAAAAGTGCGGACTAACATAAACCACAAATAGAAGTCGGACCAGGGTAAAACTCTGAGTTACCAATTAAGCTATCATAACTCAATGTAACAGTTACGTAATCATTCATACGAACCTGAAACCCTAATTTCACATAGGCACAGTGCAGTAATCTAATCAAATCAACGATTTTAACATATCATGTATCTTATTCATCAGGCAAATGATTACACAACAATCATATTCATTTCTCAATTATCATAATTCAATCAGTAATCAGAATCAATCAATCACAGAACCATCATATGCAAGCTAGGGTTTACAAGTGTTCTAATAATCAAGAATTGATACAATCAAACAATCAATAAACAATAATCATTTACCTTGTGTTGATTCTAGAGAAAATGTGGTAATCGAAAGTGATGAACAGCTTGTCAATGATGATGTGATGATTGCCAGAGAAAACCAAAGAATGAAAGTACGTGCCTTGTTTCTTGTGTGAGGTTTAGTAAATGATTTAGGGTTAAGTATTATTTATGTTTCACTAATGACACTTTACACCCTCTATTGTTATATTTTACACAAGTACACCATCTCACAACAATTTCACAATTTCATCACCAAGTTTATATATATGACAAATCTTTCATAATTAACAAACAACCATGTACAATCACACACTACGATTTATTGCACCAAAGCGTATACAATTCCATAGCAACAAGTTGTGCAAATAAACAATTAACAATAAGTGAACGTGCAATAAATGCGAAATATGAATCTTAGAAATTCGAGTTGTCACAATAAAGAGCTTGGAAAGTGTGAATCAAACTCTCAATCAGCTTCTCAGTGAAATGAGTGAAGCTTCGTCAAATGAAATGAAGGCGTTGAAGTTAGAGATGGAAGCCATGAAGGCAGACAAGGTGGTGAAAGATGAACAACTTCATATGTTATATTCTGTCATGGAAAGTCATTTGAAGATGGATGTTCATGCTACTTTCAATGAGATAGAAGTAAAACGAGCTGAAGAAAGAAGGTTAGAACGTGAAAGACGTCTATCTGAAGAAGCCACACAAAAGAACAAAGGCGTTATTGATGATATTCAAGAAGCTGGTGGATTATCAAGTCAACCTGATATTGGTGGTTCATCATCACAACAAGATATTGAAATGATTGAAGTTGCAGAAGTTCATGAACAAGAAATAGTTAAAGATGAACAAGAGATGGTTGATGCTGAAGTTCAGGAACCAGATTTCATGATTATTGGTGAGCCTTCCGAGCCTGTTGATATTAATAATATTCTTCTAAGGGTTGAGGTTATTCAAAGAAAGAGAAAAGCAAGAGAAGTGTTGCTACTAGAATGGAAGACGCAACAATTTGTGCTGGTTGGTAATGCTTATCCCGTGCCATACAATGGAAAATAAGTGGCTCGTCTAGTAAAGTTTTATGATTTAAAAAGAAAGGGAAAGATAGCCCGTGGAGAAATAGTGGAAGAGGAGTCTGATGATGAAATATTTGGAGATGAAGAAGAGGAAGATGAAGATAATGTTGATGACCAAACAAATGATAAGCCTGATGATGGTAGTGATAAAGATGATAAAGGTGATGATGATAACAATCAAGGTGCTTTTGGGTTATTAGTCAAAGATCCTATTGTTCAAGAGAGAATAGAAGAGCTATTGAATGATGAAATTAATGAGCAAGAGGATGATGTTTAGAATGAAGCATCATCATCTGGAAAACAACATACTGATCAGGTACTTCTCTCAAACCCAACCGTTATTTACCTGAATGTTCCACAAGAAGGAGAGGTAGAGGTGAGAAGAACAAGAGCTGAAATGCTAGAGGAGTTGGGATTAGAAGAAGGAAAGTTCAAGTTTGACATTGAGGATGAAATTCCTCAGTCACCAGCTAAAGACTTTGAGCCCAGATATGCATTTGAAGCAGATCATTATGATGATGTGATTGTTGAAGATGCTTCAGATTCATCTGAAGATGAAATTGATTTTCATTATGCTAGGGTGGATGAGACATTTCCTTCATTTGCTGAGATGTTCAAAGATAGAAATGAAGACGAGATCAAAAGAAAGATTGTTGAAAAGATCTTTACTGAAGGTGTTCCTCAAACTGTTCCAAGAGAAATCTCTGCAGAGGAAAGAAAGAAATGGTTCAAGAATATGCCAAAGGAAAGAAAACCTCTCAGAGCTCTCCAATACTTTACTCATAGCAAAGATTTGTCATGGGGAGATATTTTATCTTGGGGATACCTAGAAGATCTAAAAGTTTATTCCATCAGGAGAGAATAAGGAGTTCAATACTTCAAGTTCTTATCTGATATTGCTACTCTACCATGGTGGGATGTGGATAAACTGGTAAAAAAAAGAATATCAAACAGTTCTACTATGGTCCTGAAGTTCGTCAACATGATCAAGATCTGTGGAACTACATTAAATGGCAAGCAAAGAATGGTTATCCTGATTGGAAGCCACAGTATCCAAAGCAGATTGTCAGAATTTCAGAAAATAGTGAAAAGGATATAACTCTGGATGTAAAGCGACCGAAGTGTCTAAAGAACATGCCTCTTAGAGCCATCGAACAAGACTTTCATGATATATTTCAAGGGTGGTTCTACAATGAAACAACAGCTGAAGCCGTGATATCTCTTTTTGAAAAGACCACTGTGGAATCAAGAAGAATCAGTATACTGGATCCAATGTGGCTCATTAACTGCTCAAAGAAAGACATCGACTGTTTGTTTCTAAACAAGATCGTTTATGAGAAGAAAGACAAAGCTCAAGCAATGCAATATCAATGGATTGTGGATGTATGCTTCGCTCAAGATATCAATTCTGGTAGATACTAGAAGACTAAATGGAGAAACATTGAAATTGATGAGTTCTTAAAGAGGTACAAGCGAAGTCAAAGATCAAAGGAGATTGCAAAGAGAGCTGCTGAACTGGGAAGACGAAGAATGGGGTATGTGCCACCAACAGATCAGACGCTAATCGAATCTGAAGAAAACAAAATTCCGAAATGGGATCGAAAGCGTGATGGTGACCCAGAGTACAGAAATTGGTGGTTAACTGAGGGAAGACACAAGAGGCGAAAGATGTTGGAGGAAAGAGAGGAAAAGAGGAGGCAGAAGGCCAAAGAGAGAAGGAGGAATAGGAAGAATTGAAGGCTATGCTGGAAGGAACTACAACTACATCCAAGGGGGAGTCTGTTAGTACAATAACGTCTATAGCTTCCGTCAGCTTGTAGTCATGTTTTGTATATTCGTAGTTTATGTTTGTATGTATGTTTGTAAAGCAAGTCAGGATATGGCGCGTTATTCGTAAAGTGCTGACTTTTGTTGACCATGCTAACCGATCGGCTAGCCTAGCCGATCGAACATGCCAACCGATCGAACAGCAGGTCAGCTGATCGCCTAGCCCAGCCGATCGGTCAGCACTCACTCTATCCTGACTGTGCCTATATATAGCTGCTCGATCAGCTCATTTGTATCTTTAGATACTTTCACTCTCTGGTTAACTCATATCCGTCTGAACTCTCTAAGGAGCTTGTACACTTTCACATTCAATCAATAGAAGATCAGACAGTAATTCAGAGTTGAATTTGTTCTCGTATATCTGTTGTGTGATTCAATGAATTCCACGCATTAATCATATCCGATTCAACTAAGTTTCTAAGCAACAAGATCCTATCCGAGGGACCAACACTTCTGGTTCAGGTGTCCTCTTAAGGTGGGCTATAACTGGTTCGGTTCAACTGGTGTTCTATAGGGGCGAAGTATTTAAGGGAGGGGGGAGGGGCGCCCGACCCCCGAAACTTTTCGGCCAGTAGCGTTATATATATACGTTTCATTTAGGATTTTGTAGGTATATACGTGTTCGACACCCTATTTTAATTTTTTTTTACTTATATAGCCTAAATAAAAATAGGCAAATTGGATTTAAATAATCCCAACAAACTGTTATTGGCCAATAATAATCCCAACTCATTTAATCACCAATAATAATCCGAACTATTCACTTTTGTTTGTAAAATACTCCCAGTTAAGAAAAACACTAACTAGGTTAAAAAATTGCTGATGTGGCATGCCACGTCACCTGCCACATTAGTTGCCACGTGTTGGGATTTAACCCTACCAGAGGAACAGATAATGAAAGCCAAAACCGGATCACTACAGTGGATTCGAAATAAGCAGCTGTTTACATTAAGCTTTCCCCTTGACAGTGGTTATCTAACAACTGTTAAATCTTAAGTACTGCTCAATGGAACAACTGATGAACCAAACAATGATGAGACCCTAAATACTACTGAAGATAAACACTGACGCTCTATCTACTGATGCCTCTTAAGTACTGCTGAAGACATAAGCACTGCCTATTCAAGGACTGATCACCTTTGAAGAAAGCACTGATGCTCAACATCAGTGCTCAGGATACATAAGTGGAAAGTGAAGCAGTAGTTTTCCTATGTTTTGTATTTTACTTATAATCAGTTGTTAGACATCAGTAGTTTGTATAGAACAGTGTTTACAGGTTGTTAGGTTGTTAGATGTCACTATCATGGTGACGTCAGCTGAGATGCCTCAGTGGTTTGGATTGCCTATAAATGGAGCAGTAGTCTGTACTGTTACATTTGATTGATTGAGCGAGTTCTTCTCCTCATGTCTAATCCTTTCATCTTGTGCAACCAACCTTGGAGCATCAGGCTGAGGGGGAGTTTAGTATTGTAAGCATGTTTTGTAATCTTTTGATTGATTTTGTAATCTTTCAACTAATGCAAATCATATGTTTATCAAAACTATCTTCTTCTTTGATTGTGTTTACAAAGTTTGTTGTCCATTTCCGCTGCACTTAATGTTTAAATCATGCAACCAAGCACAATCATGTTTTGCTAACATAGAAAGAGGGAAATAAAACTTTTGTCATAAAATCTTACGTGTTAAAAGGCAGGTTGAGAATCCTCAAAGAGGACCAAATCAACCCTGTCAAAACACAGTAAGAAAATCAGAGGTCAAAAAAGTCCAAATCATATGTAATGTGAGATTTGATAATAAAACATGTACAAATGTGGTCAGACTTCTCAACACATTACTGCAAAATGATTTTGGATTAAGTATTTCTTCAATAAATATCTCCCAATAAGTATTCCACGACTTATGAATGGGATGGATAGAAAGGGAAGAAGTAAAATCATGAAAACTCATAAGTGTGTTTATCTTAAAACCTTTGAAGTCAAAGGAAAAGAGAATAAATGTAAAACACTTAAGAGTTCAAACTTTTATTAAACAATGGTCATCAAGCAACTGTGTGCATTCATTAAATCAGGAATGTTCAGGAAACAATGGTATCTCCAGTGATTGAACTTAATAGAAATTTGCAATCAATTGATAAGAAAATGGTCTTAAATAGTGGTTATACAACTTGAGAATGATGTATCTATGAGCTTATTTGGAAAGTTACCAGTTCCTTTTGATGTTATTTTCAAAATAACCTTTATCTTTTTGAAAGGTGTTTTTCTCAAATAAATACAGATATATTATTTTTTAATAATATATCCTGTACTTTTACTCATTTTTGATAGTAAAATGTTCACCTCGGGCCAGGATGTAATTTCCTTATTTTTGTGTGGTGTTACTTTCCTTAAAAATAGATCAAAAGGAAAGGGTACATGTGTCAAGCTCAAGTTTGTTTTATCACAGATCAAAAATTGATTGTTAACAGTTTAAAGCTACTGAGATACTCATGTTCTAATTCAAATAATTAGACACAAAATAGGTAACCTCAGTAAAAAGGTTTTCATCATCTGGGATACTAAATCACTGTCATGAATTTATTAAAAGTTTCAAAAACTTATTATACAATGTGATAAAACCTTGAACATAAAATTCATGGAAAACTACTGATAAATTAAATTGATAATTTGCACCTAAATTGTAATTTGTTGTTAGTGCAATAACGTCTGTAGCTTCCGTCAACATGTAGTCATATTTTGTATAGTTGTGTATATGTATGTTTGTATGTAAAGCAGGACAGGATACGGCGAAGTTTTTGTTAAAGTGCTATAGCTGCCAGCCGATCGGCTAGCTCAGCCGATCGGATAGCCCAGCCGATCGAGTAGGCTGTTCGATCGGTTAGCATTGTCAGCCGATCGGCTAGCCCAGCCGATCGGCCAACACTCACTTATCCTGTCCTTGCCTATAAATAGCTGTTCGATCAGCTTATTTAGGTCCTTTTTGACACTTTCATTTTCTAGCAACCTTTTTGTCAGTCTGAGTTCTCTCTGGTTCTTGTACATTTTCATATCATATCAATAGAATATCAGACGGTGATTCAGAGTAGAATTATGTCTTCGTATATCTGCTATGTGATTACATGAATTCCGCGCATTGATCACTTACGATTCAACTACGTTTCCGAACGAGAAGATCCCATCCGAGGGACCAACAAGTGGTATCAGAGCACTAAGAAGCTGAATCGAGATCTACAAAGACGAATTCACCGGAATTCGAGCCGTTATTGTTGATTCAAAGACGAATTCACCTGAATTTGAGCCGTTCTTGTTGATTTAGAGACGAATCACCAGAATTCAAGCCGTGTTTGCTATTTTAGAGACAAATTTCGCCGGAAATTTGTTATTTCTACCGATTCAACTCAAATTTCACCGGAAATTTGACCGATTCTTGTATTCTCTTCTCGCATTTGCTTTACTTTTCACTTTTACACTATAAAAATCGGAAAAACTTAAAATTCATAGTGATTCTACGGTTAAAATTTGACTAAATTGCTATAGATCGATTCGGAATCATTAGAATTACAATCCTACAAAGTTACATAATCAGATTCAACCTAAAACTTGTTCAAATTGATCAAAATCTATGGAAAACTGTTCATGTTTGCTGATGTCAGCCGGTCGAACGACTTAGCCGATTCTTATACTTGCTGACGTCATCATTCTGTTTGCATAACCGTTCAGATATTTTCAGTTAGAAAGTGTTGCTGACATCATCAGTGTTAGCCGATCGAACGAGCAAATCGATCGGACAACATTGTTGACATTTGATATTGTTGCTGACATCATATTGCTAGCCGATCGAATACGCCACTCGATCGGATAGTAATTGTGTACTATTTACATAGTTGTGTTTGTCAGCCGATCGAACCTGCTGATCGATCGAACGAGCCAACCGATTGTGGGTGTGCTGATCGATCGAACGAGTCATTCGATCCAAGTATCTTTGTGATTATATCTTTGAAATTCAAAATTTTTCTAAGTGTTTGATAAACATCTCAGGTACTTAACAATGGAAGAATTCATGAACCCATTCAGTGAAATGTATGCATTTGCTGGAAACAGTGGAGATGATTCAACAAACCGAACGAATGAGAATACTCCAAGTACGAGAAAGACGTTGTCGGACGCACTTAGTGTGGAAAGCGCTTATGGAACTTATAATAAGCCACCAAAGCTGTTAGCAATTGAAGATTATAATCGGTGGGCAAAACGATTCGAGGAATGGTTGAAAGCCTTCGCATATCCCAGTTGGAAAAGCTTAAAAAACGGTTTTAACATTGGAAGAGAAGATTTTGAAAACATGTCAGAAAGTGAAGAGATTGAATACTTTGTGGCCGAACAAAAATGTATAGCTTTGATTAACCAATCAGTGAGAGAAGATATAATCTCATTGATTGAGTATTCAAACGCAAAGGATCTTTGGGAAAAGTTACAAAAGAAATGTGTCGGTACTGCAGAGATCATTAAAAACAAAAAGAAACTATTAAAAAAGGAATTTGATCTGTTCGGATGTCTTAAAAATGAGTCTGTTCCAAAAATGATTGAACGTTTCAGGCATCTAAAGCTAGAGTTGGCTAGGCATGGGATTGTGTTTACTCAAGAAAAGCTTGTAGACAAGTTATTTTATTCTTTGCCAGACGAAATGGATTGGCAATATTTCGCAATGATGATCAAGAATACAATCCAGCCAAATGTTCTAATAGTTGATTTGCTGATAGAGAAACTTGAGAGTCATGAGCTCGAAATAAAGAAAACACATAAAGTCAATCACTCGTTATATCAACAAAATGTGGAACTTTATTATCCAAAGAGCCTGATTCAAAAGACAGGATCTCCGAAGACAGCCTTCACTGCAGAAAGTTCACAACCAAAGAATCAAGAGACCTCACATAGAGGTTTTCATGGGGGAATGTCTTCCAACACTACAAGTCAAGGACCATCTTCAAGCACATCAAACCAACAGCAAACAACACCAAAGAATGTGTTTCAATGTAATATCGCTGTCGATTTGAAAAATGGTCAAAATTTCAGTGAGGAATCAGCGAAACAACAGATGATCTTCTAAGCATCTGTATTGGAGTCATATGAAGGGTTAGTAGCTGGGAAGATAGGTAACACCAACCTGACGAAGGAAGATTACGATCAAATAGATCCTGAAGAAATAGAGCTAATAGATATTCGTTGGGCTATGGCCAGTGCTGTTCGTCGAGCACAACGTTTTATGGAAATCACCGGCAGAAAAACAATTGGTGGTCCATCTACGAAGTTGGGTTTCGATAAATCTAAAGTGACATGCTTCAAATGCAAACAAAAAGGTCACTTTAAACGTGAGTGCAAAAACGAGTATGCTGATGAGTCTGCTAATCCGTTCCGAGAAGATTACTATAAGAAAGCCATTTACCATCAGAATAAATCGAAACCTCCTAGGCTGAAGCAGATTGAAGAAAAAAATAAAGAAAAGTCAAGAGCTCTAGCAGTCATTCATGACGATGAAGGATATGACTGGAGTGAGATATTGCCTGAGGAAGATGCAGTTGGTTATGCATTTGCAGCAGGAAAGATTGTTCCATTTAAAGACACAAGAACAGAAGAAGAAAAGTTTGTGAACAGAAGAATGAAAGCCCAAACAAAAGTTAGCAGAATCTATACTATCTACAAAGAAGCAAAAAGGGCTAACAGGTGGAATCCAGACAGAGAATGCTACCTTGATCCTCAAGGGAATATTGCAATCGATCCAAATTCACTCAGTGTTGATGCAATCATTCAGCAATATGCTGAAGAAGAGGAAGCTAGACAGAGAGAATGGTGGGGTGAAGGTGAAAAGAAAGTGGAAGAGAAAGAAGAAAAGGAGAAGTCGGCAGAAAAGAAGATCGATGATGGATTGATAGATACATCACAGGAGCTCACAGCCGAAAATCTGATGAAGATGGCAGACAAAGTTCTAGCTGCAAAAGAACTGGAGGTAGATTCTAGTTCTGGAACTAAGTTAAACAGCCAGGTCAGTCAGATTAACACGAATGAAGTGTCAGGTAAGAAAGATAAAAGAGAAAGTGACTGCAAGAATTGCATGAAAAACTGCAAAGATTGTAGTACTATCGCTTACCTCAACAACAAAAAGGTTGAAGATCTGACAAAAAGGGCCAGAGAGGTTGAAAACCAAATCTTAAACTGGGATAAATTGCTAAAAGCTTCAAACGATCGTGCAAAAGAGTTAACTGAAAAAATTGAAAGTGATAAAAGTGACATAGAAAGAACTAAGAAAGAAAATGAAAAACTCATTCTTGAAAATCGTCACATCACTGAAAATTTTGAGAAGCTTAAGCGAACGGTTAAAGATTCGGATGATCGAAATGGCAAAACAACAAAAGAAAATGTTCAACTGTCGGGTGTGTTAAGGGTGAAAGAGGAGTTAATAAATAAACAATTGGATGAAATTGCTAATCTGAAGCTGAAATTCCAAGAAGCAAAAATCGAAAACGAACGCATCCAATTAAAATTAACCAGTTACAACTCCGCAAGCTTTGTTCTGCAGCACATTGTTCCCAAACCTATCGGGAAAAACAAAGCTGGCGAAGATGTATTTTCGGACGGAAAGGGAGTGGGATTTCATCAAGTTCCACCACCCGTTTTAAACAATTTCTCAAAGAAAAAGTCCGGGCTGGTTAATGATGAGGAAGATTTAAAAGAAATAAAACTTCCGGAGTCACTTGATGTTACATTCTCATCATCATCATCTGATGATAGTGTTCAGACTGATATTGTCAAAAGCATGGCAGAAAGTGTTTTAGAGTCTAATTCAAATGAAGATAATGGATGTTTCTTGGATAAATACATTCCGAAACAAAAGTCCAAGAACAACTTAAATGAAGAACCAAATCTTGTCATGTACAAAATGGTGGGTTCAGATAAGTTGTTTCGGATTCTGAGTTTCCGATTGAGAATGTGAATGTCAACAAATTGAAAAATGTTTACAAATTGGTCGAGGTTGAGTTGACAAAAGTGAACAGTCTGAACCAAACAAAAAGACGTATGAATTTTCAGAAAGATAAAGCTTACTACAGGAAACCCGTTGTTCCTCCACGTTTTTCTAATAACAATCGAAACAACTGGTCGGGTGGATATCAGGGGGTTAAGTCTTATCAGAAGAAAAATGTTCAAAACAAGAAGTCTGTTGAAAAGAAAGTGTTTGTGAACAGTTCGAGTTCATTTTCTAATGAAGAGCCTGAAATCTTTTCAAAATCAAACAAAGAGTTCTTTGAAGAAAAAGCCTCACAACCTCAGTCTGAAGGCACAAGCCGGGTTGCTGACACCCGGACATGCTTCAGATGCAATCAAGTTGGGCATATTGCACGAAAGTGTACCAACCTGAAGCCTAAGACTGATGTTGTTGAAAATCAAAAGAAGAAAGATGATGTGAAAGAAAAAGCTCCATTGATTGTTGAGAAAAAGAATTTGAAACATGACAACACCAAAGCCAAAACTGAACCCGTAAAGAAGGAGGTAATTAAAAATGATAAATTTTACAAACGGGTTGCAACTACTCAACAAACATGGAAGCCGAAAGTTGCTGAAATGAGAGCAAGTGGTTCAAAACAAAAGGTTTCTAAGATGGAAAAACAATCATCTTCCACCACATCGATAAAGATGAATGTTCCTTTGAATCTTTATGAAAAGTTTGAAAAAGAAAAATCAGTTTCTGAAAAGAAATGGGTTGCTAAGAAAGACCAACCATCTGGTCAACCTAAAAATGATGAGTTTTTCATATTTAAAGAGGTTGAGGTTGAGTCTAAAGAAAGTTTGAAATTAAATGACAAAAATTTTCCACCACTCTACACAGTAAAATCACACATCAAATTTGAGTTACCTAAGTCCAAAGAGGCTTGGGTAGCATCAAAATCTGATGAATGTCTGACTTGCCGGAGCTTCCTTGATCGCGAAGCATGAATCGGCATCCTTAATTGAAATATTTTAATCATGATTGTTATATGCGTAGGATCTTCCGAGATTGGTTTCACAATGGATCATGGACAGTGGAGCATCTCGACATATGACCGGGAAGACTACATTGCTATACGATGTGAAGAACATAAATGGAGGATATGTTGGTTTTGCAGGTAATCAGGGAGGTCGTATTGTCGGTGAAGGAACGTTTTCCAATGGGATCGTTACGTTTGAGAGAGTGAATTACATTGCAGAGCTAGAGAACAATCTACTTAGCATCTCTCAGATCTGTGACAGAAAGTATACCATTCACTTTACTGACAAAGAGTGTTTGATTCTAAAACCGGGATTTGTTGTCCCTGAAGAGTGGGTCATCATGAGGGCACCAAGAGTCAACGACCTGTATGTATTGGATATGAGCATAGCAAAGACAACAACGGGTCAGGCTCACTGTTTTGTGTTAAGAGCAACTGAGAAGGAGTCAAGATTGTGGCACCGAAAGATGGGGCATATACATCTTTGAAAAATGAATCACTTGGTGCACAATGATCTGGTTACTGGAGTACACATCAAAGGTTTTCATCTGGAACGGGAGTGTATAAGTTGCATTAAAGGCAAACAGAAGAAAAAGTCACACCCCAAAAAGCAAGTCAATTCAGTTTCATGACCTTTGGAAAGACTTCACATGGATTTATTTGGTCCTGTGAATGTCAAAAGCATTACAAGAGATTACTATTGTTTGGTCATCACTGATGATTATTCCAGATTTTCTTGGGTATCTTTCTTGAAGACAAAGGATGAAACGTTTGACAGTCTGATGGCGTTGTTCAAAAAGATTGAGAATTTGTACCAGAGGCGTATCCGAAGAATTAGAATTGATAATGGTACTGAATTCAAAAACAACAAGATGGAAGAATTTTGTGAAGAAAGAGGTATACTGCATGAGTTTAGTGCTCCGTACACTCGGCAGCAGAATGGAGTTGCAGAATGCAAAAACTAGACACTAATCGAGACAGCCAGAACAATGCTCGCAGATTCAAAACTTCCAATAAATTTTTGGGCTGAAGTTGTTTCCGCCGCATGCTATACTCTCAACAGAGTTCTCACTGTTAAGAAATTCAACAAAACATGCTTTGAATTGACTAATAATCGCAAGCCTAATTTGAAGTACCTTGAACCGTTCGGGTCACCCTGTACGGTGATTGAACCTTTTGGAAAATTTGGCCCAAAGTGCATTGAGGGTATATTTGTTGGATATGCAAGTCCTTTGCGTCGTGTCTTCGTGCCAAGTGAAAAGCAGATTATTGAAGCTACAAATGTTGAATGTTAAGGTCATACGATGCCGCCTCAGAACCCAGGAGATTCATGGCGTTACCACTACGACACTTTGTGGGATTCATTTGATGTGATGGAAGAACCTGAAGATGAAGAAGATTTCTTTGATGAGTTGGATATTCTAAGAGACTATGAGTCATCAGAAGAAAGATTTCCAGCAAAGTATTCTAGGCAATCTCAGAAAACTTCAAATGATGATGAAGCAGGTCCTAGTAATGCTGGTGAACATGATGATACTCCATAAACTCTAGAGAATCAGACGGTAACAAATGATGATACAACATCTGATGTTGGTCCAACTTTTGATCATGGGGACTCAGAATCTGAGGGGGAGCAAATCCAGATCTTAGATCAAGCAGATCCTATCAGTGAAGAAGGTGCAAATCAAAATGTCACTAATCTGGAAGGCAAAGTAGATGTTCCGAGTGAAGTAATGCCCAGAACTCTTTCATATCATCCAGAGGAGCTGATCATCGGAGAGCTTCAATCAGGAGTTCGCACCAGACATCAAATTGACCAAGGACTTACTAGTTTTTATTCATCAGTAGCACCTCTACAATCTGAGTTTTCACTATGTTGTTTTATCTCGCAGATCGAACGTCGAACTTACAAAGAAGCGCTTACTAAAGAATCTTGGGTCAACGCGATGCAAGAAGAGCTGAACCAGTTTGAAAAATTAGGTGTCTGGAAATTGGTGGATTTACCTGAAGGTCATAGGAAAATCAACACCAAATGGGTGTTCAAGTGTAAGAGAGACGACAGAGGAGTAGTTGTAAGAAACAAAGCTCGACTCGTTGTTCAGGGCTTCATTCAGCAGGAGGGAATTGATTTTACCGAAGTGTATGCTCCTGTGGCACGACTTGAAGTAATCAGAATTTTCCTAGCATTTGCATCATGGAAAAACTTTAAAGTCTACCAGCTTGATGTGAAGTCGGCCTTTCTCTACGGCAAATTGAAGGAGGAAGTCTATGTCGGCCAGCCACCGGGCTTCGTCGACCCATACCATAAAGACAAAGTGTCTGTCACACCCCGACCGCGTAAAACATGCAACCGCGGCGGAAACGTCGGGGAGCGTTGGGACAAAATTAATTGTTTCATAACCATGGAAATTAAAGTTACATTTTATTTATCAAACAAGCGTATTACATTGTCTTTAAACAGGAAATAAAGAGTTCAAGACATAATTAAACTAGTCTATCTTCATTTTTAATCTCTAAGGCGCAGGTCCGCCCTAGTGTCACAGTCGTCATCCTAAGCGACAACTCCTGAAAACACATGTGAAAGTAGGTACGTCAGCATAAAAATGCCTGTG
Source organism: Helianthus annuus (assembly GCF_002127325.2). Taxonomy (NCBI): domain Eukaryota; kingdom Viridiplantae; phylum Streptophyta; class Magnoliopsida; order Asterales; family Asteraceae; genus Helianthus; species Helianthus annuus. The sequence continues at coordinate 64,574,473 of NC_035440.2, read as the reverse complement.
AGATACATTGGTTTTGTGAAAATGGGATTCATGACTTAAGTTTAGAGAAAACGTTTAATAACAGTCAGTCATGAACCTTGTAAATTGTTTTGTTTTGTAAATCATATGAAAAACGATAAAATTAGATGATATGTATAAATAAAATGTAAGGTTAAATGAGAGTAGAAAGAGTTTGTATATGATAAGTTTGTTTGTAAAACAATGTCTTGTGAAGAATATGTTATTTGTGAAAGAGGTAACATGTCTATACTGAAATGATTTAAATAATGCTACGATAGGTAATATTATACAAACATTTATATATAGGAAGTACCAGCAACGTGTCCACCATGTTTGTATCATATTACATACGCCACGTTACTCAAACCATTTACCCAAACCAACCACCATGTAAATTGTTCATGTATAAGTCAATTGTCAAGTGTTATTGTGTAAACCATATCGAAATGTCTATGTTCAATGTAAACCACCCAATGTGTATATTAATGTCAAAATGTTTATGTTTAATGTAGATTATGTAATGTGTACCCAAATTATATCATGTATGGTAAGTGAAATATATCAACTAAACCATATGTAAAATGCACAAAAACAAGGTATTAAAGTAAAACATGGTTTAAATCAAAGTTATGTTTTGTGGAACAAATGCATGCTATACTGATACAAACATTTATGTGGTATTGTGAAAATGCATACATTCAAGCCTTTGTGACTGTAGTGATAGACCTTTAAAAAAATTAAAGGTCTACATGTGTTATGTTCATCGTATTCGGTCATTCCTTCCAATCCAAACAAATCCGAGATTTCAGGAATGGGAGTTGTCAAATCCTATGGTACCATTACCTACTAACGGGCGGCGTGATCGGTGTTAATGAATGTACATTGTATAATTTAAACAAACCAAATGTCATACCAAAATGTAGGCATGTGATGAATAATTGTACTAAGTATGCGCACAATGGGCATACATAGCATAAAATGTAATGTAAAACAATGTACTAAGTACGCACACAATTGGCATACATAACATAAAAGTCATGTAAATCAATGTGCTAGCATGCTCAGTCAACATACATAGCAGAAAATGTAATGTGAAACAATGTGCTTAATATGCCAAGTAAACATATGTAGCAAAATAACATAATGTAAATCAATGTACTAAGTATGCTAAGTAAACATACATAGCGAAACAATGTAATGTAAATCACATACTAATAGTGTACTAATGAGCATAACAAGTATATGATGTGAAAACAGGAAAGCATGAAAGTAACAAGTAGGCACATGTGTTTCACCCCAAAACAGTTTGGAAAATAGTAAAAGATGGGGTTCAATGTACTCACCTGAGATTGCTTTGAAGTTCTTGTATAACAACGAAATAATGCTAGAGATCATGGAATATCAAACGACACCTAATCGGTAGCTATATTAATATACCGGACCAAAATCGGAAGGATTGGATAGTATGCGGGTTCGTAAACCAAACGAGTATGGAGACTCATGTAATATGGTTTAACAAAGCCTACACACTAAAATGAAACCTAACCTAAGTGCTTACGACCCATTACGACCCGTTTAGGTAGCTTATGCTACTTTAACGCGTCGTTCGCGTGAAATGCGTTTGGAACGCCTAACATCGTGACCATAAGGTATAACCTCGGAAGGTTACAGTTATGGTCACCTAATGTGTTTGGTCGGATCCTAATGATCGACCAAATGGGTCGGGTTCGAAAGCATAAGCGATTGTTTAGATCGCTTACCTTACGACCCTATATAAGCACTATACTAAAAGTGACGAGCTAAGCATGTTAGAACATGCTTAACTAAGTTTAGAAAACAGGTTTGGTATCAAAACAAACGGTTTTGATACCCACGAGTAGTTTGGTTACAAAATACGCAAGAATGCGCATTTTGGTCGAAACTACGACTCGTCACTGAGCCTAGATAACGTGGTAATCAGTAGGTATACTCACTACGGACTATAACCATCGTGATCACGCTCACGTTATGAAGTTCCAACGAACTTCGTGTTGACCATAAGCTGGTCAATGCTGAATGTCAAACAAAGTTTGACTTTAGCACTAGAAAGCGATTAAAAGAACGAAAGAACACTTACGAAGGGTCCCCGAAAGCTAAACTTGATCCAGGAGCTCAGGTATGAAGCAATGGCATCAACTTAGAGCTCTTTGATCAGTTTTGTGGGTTTTAACACAAATGGGGGGGGGGTATTTATAGGAAAAGCAAAACCATTAGGATCGTTTCTTGAATATCGTGCCACGATCTCATGCGTACACTTGTCAAGATGTTATGGTATCATATGGTGACCCTAACTCCAGAGATTGTGAAAGGGCATTGCCCTTTTGAGTGATTAAAAGGCCAAATTCAGCCAAAAAACGAGTTTCTGCATCTGCAGGGCTCACGCGGCCCGCGTAAGGATGCATGCAAAATTCAGGCGGGCCGCCTGGCCATGTCTGATCAGCACAAAGTTTTAGAAATGATAGTTTTAGTCCCTGTTGCATATGTGAGCCATTTCCGACACTTCTATGGCCCGTAAAGCCAACTTTAAGGCCCTAAAATGATGCTTAAACATTGTGGACATGAAACATGCTCAAAAATATGTCGGATGTCAGTTCGTTTGGCCGTACGATCGCAATGTTCGCTTAATTACGACGGAATGCGCATAAGCGCGAAAAACGATCCAAATGACGCAACGAATGGATTTTTCTCATGCCAAACACTAAGGCATAATATAAGGATGCTTACATAAATTTTTGGATGTCCGGATGTATTCAGAACGTAAGTTATGCGCGAAAGTGCAAACTTGTGCGCTTTTTGACACTTTTAGTCCCTGAGTGATTCAAAAGTTTATTTTAGCATACCAAACCCTTCAAAGCCTATTTTTAAGCTATGTAAAGGATATTTATGTCACACCCCGACCACGTAGGACAACAAACCGTGGCGGAAACATCGAGGAGTGTTGCAACAGAAGCTATTGTTTCACAACCATGGATACACAATAGTTTTGTTTTATTGATAAAATTAATCATTTCATTTGTCTTAACACATAGAACAAACTAGTTTTATATCGTCTATCATAGTTGTTATGTCACTAAGGCCTTATCCAGATCCTATGTGACGCATGCATCCTAGAAATCAATCAAGCATCAACACCTGAAACAAATGTAAAAACTTAGTCAGCAAAGAAATGCTGGCGAGTACATAGGTTTTATAAGAGTATCAGAATCATGGCTCGTTTATATGTTGCAGTACTTTATTAGACTACAAGAGTCAAAATACAAACCTTTTTTTGAAAAGTGTATTGCAACATAGTTAACCAACTCAAATCAAGTGGGTTATAGTTTGTAAAATCCCATAGCCATGCTTCTTAACCCAAATTCGTTAAAAACTCGTATGCTTTATAACCTTTAGAATACATCGTTTGTGTGACATTGTTTCAAAATCGTTTACCCAAGTGAACTAAATAACGCCACGGTATGTAATATATTGAAAACACTTATATATAAGAAGTACCAGCGGCGTATCTACCATGCTTTCACCATATTACACCCGTCCCGTTATCTATACACTAACCAAAAACCAATCGTTTATCCAATTCGTATAACTTGTTCAAATCGTTTTCAAATCGTTTCTGAATCGTTAACTCATTTAAATGGTTTAAAATCATCCTCGTTTTAATTGTGAAAACTTATTTATGGTCGTCTCGCTAACAACATTCAAACCTTTGTGACTCGATCACCTCACTTCTCGCTTCTCGAATTAACAAACCACCAAAGGGTAGTTAACAAACATCAGATTCAGTCGCTACCCACAACCCCCACACATAACCATGGGTGCAGTGCAATAACGGGATTTGTCAGATCCTATGGTACCATAACCTAATACTGGTCGGCTTGATCAATGCTAATGAATGTCATTTGTTATGTAACTACAACCATCGAGTTTTGTTAACATTACTGAAATCGTTATTAGTTTAGTAAAAAATGTTTTAATAGTTTTTGAAATCATCGTTATAATATAGAAAATCGTTTTGAAAACCATCGTTAAATCCTTGAAAACATTTAGCACATATGAATCACCCCAAAACAATTGAAAACAGTAAAATAGGGGAACTATGTACTCACATGTAGTGCAAAGTATCCTCGATCAAATAGAACTTCAACAAACCCGAGCAAACCAAAGGAATCAAGTAGCTCCTAGTAATCGAACCACTAGTCAAACAATAAACGCCTAAATCGGAAGATCGGACAGAATGAGGTCTTGTAAACCAAATGAGTGTTGGAACTCATGTGATATGGTTTAACAAAGCCTACATCCTAAATCGGAACCTAACCTAAGTGCTTTCAACCTATCGTGACCCATTAAGGTAGCTTACGCTACTTTAACGCGTCGTGCACGCAAAAGCACGTTCGAGACGTCTAACTAGTCCTATGACAAGTATTATATGCCCATACATGTTTAATTATGTTACATAATCAGTTATGTGTCAAAAGTTTAGGTTACATATGCTTAATTACCAATTATATATGAAAAGGGTATTTTGGTAATTTAGCAAAGGCATATAAATTACCTATCATGCGACTAATCAAACCTAAGTGACCATAAGATATAACCTCGGAAGGTTATTCCCTATTCTACCATGGTCATAAAACATGTTTGGTCGGATCCTAATGATCGACCAAACGGGTCGTGTTCGAAAGTCTAAGCAGGTGTTTAGTCCGCTTGACTTACGACTCTACACAAGCACTATTACTAACAAGTGACGAGCTAAACATGTCGAAACATGTTTAGTTAAGTTAGAAAACCAGTTTTGATATCAAAACAAACGGTTTTGATATCCTAGAGTAGTTTGGTTACAAGATACGCAAGAAAACGCATTTTGGCCGATACTACGACTCGTCACTGAGCCTAGATAACGAGGTAATCAGTAGGTATAGTCACTAGGGACTATAACCATCGTGATTACGCTCACGTTATGAAGTTCAAACGAACTTCGCATTGACCATAAACTGGCCAAAGCAGAAAGTCAAACACAGTTTGACTTTAACGATAGAAACGAACGAAAAGAACGAAGGAATACTTACAAAAGGTCCCCGCAAGCTTTGACCCGATTCACTCTCAGGTAGGAAGCAAATACTTCCACTTAGAGAGCAAGAATCAGATCAAATGCGAGGAATGCAAGTGAAATTAAGTGGGTATTTATAGATTTTCAAGAGCTGTTATGATCATTTCTCGAAGATTGAGCTTCGATCTCATCCGTACAAGTGGGCACATGGTATTTGGATACCATGGGCTCTCAAAAACCATCAAAATTGGCCCATAGAATGATCAAAACCATGTCCAAAAACCCTGCAAACCAGCTGCTGTTTCAGAAACTGGTTTTTCTGTTACTGGGCATCTCAGGCGGCCCGCTTAAGATATGCACATGGGCTTACGCGGGCAGCATGGCTAAGTATTCAGAATTTGCAGTTTAGTCCCTGAACTTGTGAAATACGCATTTCGGCCCATTTTTGACACGTTTAAGCCCCGTTAACCCCATTTCAAGGCTCCAAAATGAAGTTAAAGTATAGGGAACTCAAAACATGCTCAAAAATATCTCGGATGTCGGTTCGTTTGGTCGTACGGTTGCGTTATTCGCTTAATTACGACGAAAGTCGTAACGAACGCAAAAACGATCCAAATTAAGCGACGAATGGAATTTTATCATGCCAAACACTAAAATAAAATATTTTGATGCTTACATAAATTTTTGGATGTCCGGATATATTCAGAACGTAAGATATGCGCGAAAATTCAAACTTGTGCACTTTTTGACGCTTTTAGTCCCTATTGATCAATAAATTTATTTTAGCATACCGAACCCCTCAAAGCCTATTTCAAGCCTATTTCTAAGCTATTTAAGGTTATTTAGTGTTCGTTACTATTCAAATCGGTATAGTTTTGCAGTTTGACACAATTAGTCCCTGCGATCGAACAAGGTTGATTTTAACACACCGAACCATCCAAAACTTATTTCTAAGTTATGTGGAGGTTATTTAAGGTATGTTAAGCTTATTTCACTATTCTGGAGTGTTTGTTGCATTAAACTGGTTATATTTACGCATCAGAGCGCGTATAACCTTCTAGAAAGCGATTTAGAGCTTGAAATTGGAATCAAATCGAATTGTAAAATCACCAAACACAAATACACACATAATACATCAAAGCACATATAATAACACCAAAGCACATTGTTTTATTAATAATCAACATTGTTTTACATCGTACAATGATTACAGAGCACAGTTGTCACAGTCTCCCCTACTTCAGGAAATTTCGTCCCGAAATTTTAACTAGAGGAAGCTTGTGAAAACAAATGCGGATATTTGGTCATCATTTGGTCCTTACGTTCCCAAGTAAATTCTGGGCCACGTTTGGACTCACAACGAACTTTAACCAAATGAATCCGTTTGTTCTTCAACTGTTTGAAAGTACGGTCCACTAACTCCACGGGTTTCTCGACAAAGTGCATCGTATCATCTATTCGGATCTCGTCGAGAGGAATGTGAAGATCAAAGTCAGTTAAAAACTTTCGCAAATTGGATACGTGAAAAGTTGGATGAATATTTCCAAGCTCTGGAGGCAGCTCTAGTCGATAGGCAACCTTCCCAATTCTTTCCACAATCTTGAATGGTCCCACATATCGAGGTGCAAGTTTTCCATTCTTTCCAAATCCCACGACTCCTTTCCAAGGTGAAACCTTGAGTAGGACACGGTCTCCGACTTGAAAATCTAAGGGCTTGCGTCGCATATCTGCATAACTCTTTTGACGGCTTCGAGCTGTCACAAGATTATCGCGGATTTTCTTGATTTTGTCTGTTGTTTCCAGAACGAGCTCAGGTCCAGTAAGTTGAGCTTCACCGGTCTCGTTCCAACAGACAGGTGAATGACATTTTCGACCGTAGAGAGCTTCGAATGGTGCCATATTGATGCTAGCATGATAACTATTGTTGTAAGAGAACTCGATCATTGGCAGATGAGAATCCCAATTTCCACCAAAGTCTATCACGCATGCTCTAAGCATATCCTCCAAAGTTTGAATCGTCCTTTCAGATTGACCATCTGTTTGGGGATGATAAGCAGTGCTTAGATTTAGTTGGGTTCCCATAGTAGATTGCATGGTCTTCCAGAAATGAGATGAAAATCGAGCATCACGATCAGAAATGATATCCAAAGGAACACCATGTCAAGATACAATCTCATCAACATAAATCTTTGCAAGTTTATCAGCAGATAGATCCTCGTGAATCGGAAGAAAATGAGACGACTTCGTTAATCGATCGATAACAACCCAAATAGCATCATGACCTTTAGATGTACGCGGTAATTTAGTGATGAGATCCATCGCAAGGCTCTCCCACTTCCAAACCGGTATCTCTGGTTGTACAAGCAAACCAGAAGGTCATTGATGTTCAGCCTTGAGTTTAAGATAAGTTAGGCATTTTGATACATACAAGGCAACATCTTTCTTCATACCAGGCCACCAGAACTTAGTACGAAGATCCTTGTTCATTTTATCAGCACCAGGATGGATAGAATATCGAGACTTATGAGATTCGTCCATCACTAGGGTGCGAAGATCGTCTTGTTTCGGAATCCACAAACGATCCTTGAAGTTGAGCAAACCATCGCCTTTTGCTTCGAGTTTAAGCTCAAGCTGATGTGGTAATTCCATACCCATCAAATTTTATGAGACACAAGATTGCTGAGCTTGAAGAACACGAGTTTGAATATCAGATAGTGTTTGAACAGAATGAAGCTTGACTCGCTCTTTTCGACTAAGTGCATCGGCCACGACATTCGCCTTACCAGGATGGTAGTGAATCTCGCAATCGTAACCGTTCAAGAGTTCAACCCAACGTCGTTGCCTCATGTTCAGCTCTTTCTGATTAAGGATATGCTGGAGACTTTTGTGGTCTTTGAAAACCACACACTTCGTGCCATAGAGGTAGTGTCTCTAGATTTTAAAAGCGAAAACCACAGCTCCTAACTCAAGATCATGAGTCGTATAGTTCTTCTCGTGGATTTTCAGCTGTCTAGATGCATATGCAATAACTTTACCTCATTGCATGAGGACGCAACCAAGGCCTAAGTTGGATGCATCGCAATAGACAACGAAATCATCGTTTCCCTCGGGCAGAGATAGAACAGGAGCATTACATAACTTTTGCTTTAGCATTTGGAACGCTTCTTCTTGCTTGGGTCCCAACTCAAAAGGCTTATTCTTCTGAGTCAAAGCAGTGAGTGGAACCGAAATTTTCGAGAAATTAGAAGTGAATCGACGATAGTAGCCAGCAAGACCAAGAAAAGATCGAATCTCTGTAGGTGTCGTTGGCGTACTCCAATCCTTAATAGCAACAATCTTGGATGGATCCACATGAATACCCTGCTCGTTGACTATATGACCCAGAAACTGAACTTCTTTAAGCCAGAATTCATACTTGGAGAATTTAGCAAAAAGTTGTTCCTTCTTAAGGAGTTCCAACGTTAAGCGAAGGTGTTGCTCGTGATCGGCTCGAGTCTTCGAATAAATGAGAATATCGTCGATGAACACAATAATGAACTTGTCTAAATAAGGTTTACAGACCCAATTCATTAAGTCCATAAAGATAGCTGGAGCATTCGTCAAGCTGAAAGGCATGACTGTAAACTCGTAATGCCCATATCTCGTGCGGAAAGCAGTTTTGGGAATATCTTCTTTGAAAACACGAAGTTGATGATACCCAGAACGCAGATCGATCTTAGAAAAATATGAAGCACCTTGCAGCTGGTCAAAGAGATCATCAATTCGAGGTAGGGGATATCGATTCTTGATGGGAAGCTTATTAAGCTCACGATAATCGATACACATTCGAAAAGACCCATCTTTCTTTTTCATGAAGAGGACAGGAGCTCCCCAAGGTGAAAAGCTTGGACGAATGAATCCTTTATCAGATAACTCTTGAAGCTGTTTCGATAACTCTTGCATCTCTGAAGGTGCAAGACGATATGGTGCTTTCGCAATCGGGTTGGCATTGGGTACAAGGTCGATATGAAACTCAACTTGACGAACTGGAGGCAAACCAGGCAGTTCATCAGGAAACACCTATGGATAATCCCGAACAATCGGAATATCCTGAATACTCTTACTCTTGTCTTTCTCCTCGGTGACATGTGCTAGAAAAGCAACATATCCTTTTCTCAAATAACTCTGGGCCTTTGTACATGACATAAGCTTCAAACCGCTATATGGCTTCTCACCACGAACTTCCAAAACATCGCCAGACGGAAGAGGAATACGAACAATCTTATCGAAACAAACCACCTCAGTGTGGTGTTTGGTTAACCAATCCATTCCAACGATAATGTCAAAGCTCCCAAGTTGCATTGGCGTGAGGTCAATAGGAAAAAGATGGTTATCAAGGTTCAACTGACAATCACGAATAACAGAATCGAGAACAAGAGGTTTACCAGTAGCAACTTCGACAGATAAGGGTTTCCTCAATTTAGTTCTAGGTATCGCAAGCAAAGGCTCAAAAGATAACGAAACAAAACTTCGATCGACACCAGAATCAAAAAGAATAGATGCGGGTTGATTGTTAACAAGAAACGTACCATTGACAACCTCGTTGTCAGCCCTCGCTTCGTTTGCATTCAAATTGTATGCTCGCCCTCGAGCAGGATTCACGTTGGCATTGCCATTCGCATTCGGATTCGCATTAGCATTTGCCAGCCTCGGACAGTTGTTGTGGAAATGGCTAAACTCTCCACAATTAAAACATGAACCTGGTGGGAATCTAGCAGCATTCCCTTGTGCCGGAGCTTGAACCTGGGCAACCTGATTTTGTCCTGAACGACAAACATTGGCTAAATGCCCAAGTTTACCACACATCGTGCATTGCTTACAAGCTTGTTGTGCAACATGATGACCGTTGCAGCGAGCACAATGAGGTGCGGCACCGGCATACGCCTTTTTCGCAGGAGGTTGAGCTGGTGTGTTCTGTTCAGTCTGAGTCGTAACAGCAAAGTTATGTGCACCCTTTCGCTTCCTTGATTTCTTCGACAACTCACCTTCTTTACCTTTACCCTTCTTCTTGTCTTTCGCAGAATCAGACGATTTCTTCTTGTCACCCTTGCGGGTGAGTTTACCCTTCCTGACTTGGGATTCAGTCAGGGTAGCAGATAACTCGATCGCTTGACGAAGGGTAGTGGGTTTAACAGCGGTCATAATATCCAGCATAGAATCGGGTAGACCATCGATATATCTTTCGATTGCTTTGTCTGGTGGGGTAACCATGGTGGGACACAATAGACTGAGTTCCTCAAAGCGATCCGTGTACGCACGGTGCTCAGCCCCATCTTGTTTTAAATCGTCAAACTCTCGCTCCAAAGCTCGAATCTAGTGACAGGGACAGAATTCTCTCATCATGAGAGCCCGAAGCTCATCCCATGTTTGTGCCAACGCCACTTCGGCACCCCTATCGCGCATAATACCATTCCACCAGGTAAGCGCTCGCTTCTCAAACACGCTTGAAGCAAATTCAACCTTATGTGCATTCGGACACTGCACATGCCTAAATGTGTTCTCAATACTCTCGAACCACTGTAGGAGCACAGTTGCTCCTTGCGACCCAGAAAACTTTAGAGGTTTAGTAGAATTGAAGTTCTTGAAATTACGCTGCGCATTGTTGTTGTTATCATTGTTATTGTTGTATATCTCGTGAACTTGAGTTACAACACCGGGAAGCACAATAGCCACTTGCTGAGAGACCAGGGCTGCGATTTCTTCAATGGTGAAAGACTGTGCTTCACGTCGTGGAGGCATTGTCTAACAAGGAAATATGAGAAACGAGTAAGGTAGATAAAAAGCAAAAGATGTATCGACAAAACACAAGGAAGGCGATCATTTGTTCGTTACCTCGAACAAACAAACGACACGGAGAGACTAATCAAAGTAAATGGATCAAAAATAATGTATCGCCGAAGACATGCTCGCCTATAAGTGGACACTCACCCCAAGAGTTCCCAGGTAAGAGTGACTGGTCCGATACTGCGGATTTGTACGAACACTCTAGCCTTAGACAGAAAACTCAGAGTACAGGCACCCACTCTTCCAGTTTGCACGTGTTCACACTATTTAGACCCAAACTCTGACGAGATTTGAAAACTTAAAGGGTTCAAAACCTTATAACAAAGGGTTCAAAACCTAGTAATCAATCATCCTAGAACAGATGATTAGTTTTCAAAGCGGATTCGAACTTAGCGTTCTCATTGTGGTTATCACCTAAGGATAGGTGACGGTATTGTTTTAAAATCTAAACGCAAGTAAACTTGCGTTGGGGTCCTAAAAGTTATAGTCTAGGTCAAAGCATTACTAATAACCTAATTCCCTATAACCATTGGCTCTGATACCAACTTCTTCTGTCACACCCCGACCATGTAGGACAACAAACCGTGGCGGAAACGTCGGGGAGTGTTGCAACAGAAGCTATTGTTTCACAACCATGGATACACAATAGTTTTGTTTTATTGATAAAATTAATCATTTCATTTGTCTTAACACATAGAACAAACTAGTTTTATATCGTCTATCATAGTTGTTATGTCACTAAGGCCTTGTCCAGATCCTATGTGACGCATGCATCCTAGAAATCAATCAAGCATCAACACCTGAAACATATGTAAAAACTTAGTCGGCAAAGAAATGCTGGCGAGTACATAGGTTTTATAAGAGTATCAGAATCATGGCTCGTTTATATGTTGCACTACTTTATTAGACTACAAGAGTCAAAATACAAACCTTGTTTTGAAAAGTGTATTGCAACATAGTTAACCAACTCAAATGAAGTGGGTTATAGTTTGTAAAATCCCATAGCCATGCTTCTTAACCCAAAAACATTTGTTTTAGAAAACCAACTTGTAAAACATCTTGTAGAAATTCGTTAAAAACTCGTATGGTTTATAACCTTTAGAAAACATCGTTTGTGTTACATTGTTTCAAAATCGTTTACCCAAGTGAACTAAATAACGCCACGGTATGTAATATATTGAAAACACTTATATATAAGAAGTACCAGCGGCGTATCTACCATGCTTTCACCATATTACACCCGTCCCGTTATCTATACACTAACCAAAAACCAATCGTTTATCCAATTCGTATAACTTGTTCAAATCGTTTTCAAATCGTTTCCAAATCGTTAACTCATTTAAATCGTTTAAAATCATCCTCGTTTTAATTGTGAAAACTTATTTATGGTCGTCTCGCTAACAACATTCAAACCTTCGTGACTCGATCACCTCACTTCTCGCTTCTCGAATTAACAAACCACCAAACGGTAAGTTAACAAACATCAGATTCAGTCGCTACCCACAACCCCCACACATAACCATGGGTGCAGTGCAATAACGGGATTTGTCAGATCCTATGGTACCATAACCTAATACTGGTCGGCTTGATCAATGCTAATGAATGTCATTTGTTATGTAACTACAACCATCGAGTTTTGTTCACATTATTGAAATCGTTATTAGTTTAGTAAAAATTGTTTTAATCGTTTTTGAAATCATCGTTATAATATCGAAAATCGTTTTGAAAACCATCGTTAAATCCTTGAAAACATTTAGCACATATGAATCACCCCAAAACATCTGAAAATAGTAAAATAGGGGAACTGTGTACTCACATGTAGTGCAAAGTATCCTCGATCAAATAGAACTTCAACAAACCCGAGCAAACCAAAGGAATCAAGTAGCTCCTAATAATCGAACCACTAGTCAAACAATATACGCATAAATCAGAAGATCGGACAAAATGAGGTCTTGTAAACCAAATGAGTGTTGGAACTCATGTGATATGGTTTAACAAAGCCTACATCCTAAATCGGAACCTAACCTAAGTGCTTTCGACCTATCGTGACCCATTAAGGTAGCTTACGCTACTTTAACGCGTCGTGCACGCAAAAGCACGTTCGAGACGTCTAACTAGTCCTATGACAAGTATTATATGCCCATACATGTTTAAATATGTTACATAATCAGTTATGTGTCAAAAGTTTAGGTTACATATGCTTAATTACCAATTATATATGAAAAGGGTATTTTGGTAATTTACCAAAGGCATATAAATTACCTATCATGTGACTAATCAAACCAAAGTGACCATAAGATATAACCTCGGAAGGTTATTCCCTATTCTACCATGGTCATAAAACATGTTTGGTCGGATCCTAATGATCGACCAAACGGGTCGTGTTCGAAAGTCTAAGCAGGTGTTTAGTCCGCTTGACTTACGACTCTACACAAGCACTAATACGAACAAGTGACGAGCTAAACATGTCAAAACATGTTTAGTTAAGTTAGAAAACCAGTTTTGATATCAAAACAAACGGTTTTGATATCCTAGAGTAGTTTGGTTACAAGATACGCAAGAAAACGCATTTTGGCCGATACTACGACTCATCACTGAGCCTAGATAACGTGGTAATCAGTAGGTATAGTCACTAGGGACTATAACCATCGTGATTACGCTCACGTTATGAAGTTCAAACGAAGTTCGCGTTGACCATAAACTGGCCAAAGCAGAAAGTCAAACACAGTTTGACTTTAACGATAGAAACGAACGAAAAGAACGAAGGAATACTTACAAAAGGTCCCCGCAAGCTTTGGCCCGATTCACTCTCAGGTAGGAAGCAAATACTTCCACTTAGAGAGCAAGAATCAGATCAAATGCGAGGAATGCAAGTGAAATCAAGTGGGTATTTATAGATTTTCAAGAGCTGTTAGGATCGTTTCTCGAAGATTGAGCTTCGATCTCATCCGTACAAGTGGGCACATGGTATTTGGATACCATGGGCTCTCAAAAACCATCAAAATTGGCCAATAGAATGATCAAACCATGTCCAAAAACCCTGCAAACCAGCTGCTGTTTCAGAAACTGGTTTTTCTGTTACTGGGCATCTCAGGCGGCCCGCTTAAGATATGCACATGGGCTTACGCGGGCCGCATGGCTAAGTATTCAGAATTTGCAGTTTAGTCCCTGAACTTGTGAAATACGCATTTCGGCCCATTTTTAACACGTTTAAGCCCCGTTAACCCCATTTCAAGGCTCCAAAATGAAGTTAAAGTATAGGGAACTCAAAACATGCTCAAAAATATCTCGGATGTCGGTTCGTTTGGTCGTACGGTTGCGTTATTCGCTTAATTACGACGGAAGTCGTAACGAACGCAAAAACGATCCAAATTAAGCGACGATTGGAATTTTATCATGCCAAACACTAAAATAAAATATTTTAATGCTTACATAAATTTTTGGATGTCCGGATATATTCAGAACGTAAGATATGTGCGAAAATGCAAACTTGTGCACTTTTTGACGCTTTTAGTCCCTATTGATCAATAAAGTTTTTTTTAGCATAGCGAACCCCTCAAAGCCTATTTCTAAGCTATGTAAAGGTTATTTAGGGTATGTTTAACTTATGATCAAGTTCTGGAGTGTTCGTTACTATTCAAATCGGTATAGTTTTGCAGTTTGACACAATTAGTCCCTGCGATCGAACAAGGTTGATTTTAACACACCGAACCATCCAAAACTTATTTCTAAGTTATGTGGAGGTTATTTAAGGCATGTTAAGCTTATTTCACTATTCCGGAGTGTTTGTTGCATTAAACTGGTTATATTTACGCATCAGAGCGCGTATAATCTTCCAGAAAGCGATTTAGAGCTTGAAATTGGAATCAAATCGAATTGTAAAATCACCAAACACAAATACACACATACATCAAAACACATATAATAACACCAAAGCACATTGTTTTATTAATAATCAACATTGTTTTACATCGTACAATGATTACAGAGCACAATTGTCACAATTTATGGTATGTTTAACTTATGGACATGTTCCGGAATGTTTGTTACAGTTCAAATTGGCATTTTTTCGCAGTTTGTCAAGTTTAGTCCCTGTAAGAGAATTAACTTGTTTTTTGCTATACCAAAGCCTTCAAAACTTATTTCTAAGTTATGTAAAGGTTATTTAAGGTATGTTGAGTGTATGTTGATGTTCCAGAGTATTTGTTGCATTAAACTGAGTACGTTTACGCACCAGTTTGCGTATAATTCTCCAGAAAGCGATGTAGAGTTTAAAATTGAACAAAAGTCAATATATGAAATATGTAAAAACACAAGCAAACAAACATTGGGATCAAATAACATTGTTTTATTGATAATTGAACTGTTCACAATGATTACGAGCACAAATGTTACAGTCTCCCCTACTTGTGGAAATTTCGTCCCGAAATTTTATTTAGAGGAAACTCGTGGAAAAAGATGCGGATACTTCGCCTTCATTTGATCTTCGCGTTCCCAAGTAAACTCGGGTCCACGTTTAGATTCCCAGCGAATCTTGACCTAAGGAATGTGCTTGCGTTTAAGCCACTTGACTTGACGTTCCATGATTTCCACCGGTTTCTCAACAAATTTCAGTGTTTTATCAACACGAATTTCGTCAAGAGGTATGTGGAGGTTCTCATCTGCTAAACACCTCTTGAGATTGGACACGTGAAAGGTTGGATGAACATTTCCAAGTTCAGGAGGTAACTCAAGTCTGTAGGCTACCTTACCAATTCTTTCGACGATCTTGAATGGTCCAACGTATCTAGGTCACACCTTTCCATGGTGAGACCTTAAGTAATACACGATCACCGACTTGAAAATCCAAGGGCTTGCGTTTTAGGTCCGCGTAACTCTTTTGACGGCTTCTAGCTGTCTGAAGGTTATCACGGACTTTCTTAACCTTATCTGTTGTCTCTAAAATGAGGGCAGGTCCAGTAAGCTGAGCCTCGCCGATCTCATTCCAGCAGACTGGTGAACGACATTTTCGATCATAGAGAGCCTCGAAAGGAGCCATGTTGATGCTGGAGTGATAATTGTTGTTGTAGGAGAATTCAATCAACGGAAGATGTGAATCCCAACTACCACCAAAATCGATCACACAAGCTCTAAGCATATCCTCCAGTGTCTGGATTGTTCTTTCAGATTGACCATCCGTTTGCGGATGATAGGCTGTGCTCAGATTAAGTTGGGACCCCATAGCAGATTGCATGGTTCTCCAATAATGAGAAGTGAAACGAGCATCTCTGTCAGAAATGATGTTCAAAGGAACACCATGTCGAGCTACAATTTCATCAACGTAGATTTGAGCAAGTTTGTCAGCCGAAAAATCCTCACGGATTGGCAAGAAATGCGCTGACTTGGTAAGACGATCAACAACTACCCAGATGGCATCCTGACCTTTCTTTGTGCGCGGAAGTTTAGTAATGAGATCCATAGTAATGTTTTCCCATTTCCAAACTGGGATCTCTGGTTGCTCCAATAAACCAGAAGGACGCTGATGTTCAGCCTTAACCTTAAGACAAGTAAGGCATTTTGATACATATAAGGCAATGTCTTTCTTCATACCAGGCCACCAATACTGAATACGAAGATCCTTATACATCTTATCTGAGCCAGGATGAATAGAATAACGAGATTTATGGGCTTCATCCATAAGCAAGGTACGAAGATTATCTTTGCTTGGGACCCACAAACGGTCCATGAAGTAATATGATCCATTGTCCTTCAGTTCAAGAGCAGGTGTTATGTGATAAGGAAATTCCTTATCCATTAAACCTTGTGAAACACAAGCTTGTTGAGCCTGAGAAATACGGGCTTGGATATCGGACTGAGCTTGAATAACAGATTGGACACGAACACAATGAAGCTTATTACGTTCCTTGCGACTCAAAGAATCGGCTACTACGTTCGCCTTACCAGGATGGTAGCGAATTTCGCAGTCGTAGTCGTTTAGAAGCTCCACCCAACGTCGTTGCCTCATGTTGAGTTCTTTCTGATTGAAGATATGCTGAAGACTTTTGTGGTCATTGAAAACCACACATTTTGTACCGTACAAATAGTGTCTCCAAATCTTAAGAGCGAAGACAACTGCACCCAACTCAAGATCATGAGTGGTGTAGTTCTTCTTATGTACCTTTAACTGCCTTGATGCGTATGCTATGACTTTGTTTTTTTGCATCAGGACGCAGCCAAGACCTAATTTAGATGCATCGCAACAAACGACGAAATCATCATTGCCCTCAGGCAAAGTTAGGACAGGCGCGTCGCAAAGTTTCTGTTTTAAGGTCAGAAACGCTTCCTCTTGTTTGAATCCCCAATTAAATGGCCTGTTCTTCCTAGTTAGTGCAGTTAGAGGAACTGCAATCTTCGAGAAATTTTCAATGAAGCGGCGATAATAACCCGCTAGACCAAGAAAAGAACGAACTTCAGTAGGGGTAGTAGGCGTATCCCAATCCCTAATCGCACTGATCTTGGAGGGATCTACATGAATACCTTCTTCGTTGACAATATATCCCAAAAATTGAACCTCTTTAAGCCAGAATTCACACTTGGAGAATTTGGCGAAAAGTTGCTCTTTCTTTAGGAGTTCCAAAGTAAGACGAAGATGCTGCTCGTGATCAGCTCGCGTCTTAGAGTATATCAAGATGTCGTCAATAAAAACAATGACGAACTGATCCAAATAAGGTTTACAGACCCTATTCATTAAGTCCATGAAAACAGCAGGAGCATTAGTCAAACCGAATGGCATGAATGTGAACTCATAATGCCCATAACGAGTACGGAACGCTGTCTTGGGAATATCTTCTTCATGCACACGGAGTTGATGATATCCAGATCGCAGATCAATCATTGAAAAATAAGAAGCGCCTTGCAATTTATCAAAGAGATCATGCGGGGTAGGGGATATCGATTCTTGATGGTAAGCTTGTTAAGCTCACGATAATCGATACACATCCTAAAAGATCCATCCTTCTTCTTGACCAAAAGAACGAGAGCACCCCAAGGTGAAAGCTAGGACGGATAAAACCCTTATCAGAGAGTTCTTGAAGCTTCTTAGACAATTCTTGAATCTCGGACGGTGCAAGACGATATGGAGCTCTGGCAATGGGATTTGCACCGGGTACGAGATCAATACGGAACTTGACTTGACGTGCTGGGGGTAGACCAGGTAACTCTTTAGGGAAAACCTCTGAATAATCCCGAACGACAGGAATATCTTGAATGGACTTACCTTTGCCCTTATCCGCTACAACAGTGCCAAAAAGGCCACATAGTTCTTTCACAGATACTTCCGAGCTTTAAAACAAGACATGAGTTTGAGACCACCAGCAGGTTTCTCACCACGAACCTGTAGGATCTCACCTGACGAAAGCGGCATGCGAATGATCTTCTCAAAACAAACTATCTCTGCGCGATACTTGGCTAACCAATCCATACCCACAATAACGTCGAAGCTTCCAAGTTGCATAGGCGTGAGGTCAATAGGAAAAAGATGGTTGTTAAGGTTCAATTAGCAGTTACGGAGAACAGAATTAAGAACAATGGGTTCACCACTTGCCACTTCTACTGTCAATGGTTTACCTAGTTTCGTTCTAGACAAGCGAAGCAATGGTTCAAAAGATAACGACACAAAACTCTTATCGGCACCCGAATAAAAAAGAACAGATGCTGGCTAATTATTAATAAAGAACATACCGTTCACCACATTAAATCTGCTTGTGCCTCTTGTGCATTCATGTTGAAGAGTCGACCTCGAGCCTGGGCCTGATTCTGATTCTGATTGGTATTCTGATTCTGGTTGGCTAGCCTTGGGCACCGATTTTTGTAGTGGGTCAGATCCCTACAATTGTAGCATGAACCAGGAGGAAAATGAGGTCGTGCAGCTTGACCTTGTTGCTGAGCAAGAGGCTGAGCTTGGTTCTGGTTAGCAGGAATGCGGCAGGTGGCAGCAAGATGACCATTTCTTCCACAGTTGGTGCATTGACGACACTGAACCTGTGGTGGGTGATGGCTGTTACACCTGTTGCACAAAGGTGCATTGCCAAGATAAGGCTTCTTGGCTGGAGGCTGTGCGGGTTAGTTGGGAGCTGCGTGGTTAACCTGGGCAGTGACAGCAAAGTTTTGGGAAGCCTTACGCTTCCTTGACCCCCTAGTAGAACCATAATCCTTTCCCTTCTTGTTTTGACCTTTCTTGCTATCTTCATTGTCAGACGACTGTTTCTTGCCCTTGTCACCCTTCCTGTGTAATTTATTCTTCCGAATCTGCGACTCAGTCAATGTCGCTGATAACTCGATCGCCTGACGGAGTGTGGTAGGGTTACTACCAGTAATGATGTCTTGTACCGAGTCAGGCAGGCCGCCGATGTACCTTTCGATAGCGTTGTCGAGTGGGGTAACCATAGTCGGGCAAAGCAGACTCAACTCCTCAAACCTATCAGTATATGCCCTGTGCTCGCCACTATCTTGCTTCAAAACATCAAACTCTTTCTCCAACGCTCGTTGTTCATGACGAGGACAAAACTTCCTCATCATAAGAGCTCTAAGTTCAGCCCATGTCTGTGCTAGAGCAACGTCTGCACCACGGTCTCTCATTACCCCATTCCACCATGTAAGAGCCCTCCTCTGAAATACGCTCGAAGAAAACTCGACCTTGCGGTTATCCGAACACTGAACGTGGCGAAAAGTATTCTCAATGCTCTCGAACCATTGAAGAAGCCCAGTTGCTCCCTCAGAACCACTAAACTTGAGTGGTTTAGCCGGGTTAAAATTCTTGAAATTGCATGGAGCATTGTTGTTGTTGTTGGCTTGGTTCCATTGAGCAAAGAGATTTGGGAATTGAGCAGCCATCTGCTGTGCAATAATTTCTGCCAGCTCGGCAGTAGCTATCTGATTTTCGCGTCGAGGAGGCATTCTAAAAGAGGAAAACATGAAAGGAAACGAGTGAGATGATTGGATGAAGAGGATGAAATGAATCAAAATCAACAAAAGCAAAGATGGTGGTTATGGATCGCTTAGCAAACAAGCGACACACAATGTCTAATCAAAGTAAACGGGTCAAAAATAATGTATCATGAAGACATGTTCGCCTATAAGTGAACACTCACCCCAAGAGTTCCCAGGTAAGAGTGACTGGTCCGATTATGTGGATTTGTACGAACACTCTAGCCTTAGACAGAAAACCAGGGTACAGGCATTCACTCTTCCAGTTCACACGTGTTCACACTATTAAAACCCGAAAACCTTGATGAGATTTTTGAAAATTCAAAGGGGTTCAAAACCATATAACAGAGGGTTCAAAACCTAGTAATCAATCATCCTAGAACAGATGATTAATTTTCAAAGCGGATTCGGAATCGAAATTCTCGTTGTGGTTATCACCTAAGGATAGGTGAAGTGCATGTTTTAAAATCTAAACACAAGATAACCTGTGTTAGGGTCCTAGAAAGTTATAGTCTAGGCCAAAGCATTACTAATAACCTAATTCCCTATAACCATTGGCTCTGATACCAACCATTCTGTCACACCCCGACCGCGTATAATGTCACACCCCGACCACGTAAAACAACAAAACGTGGCGGAATCGTCGGGGAGTGTTGTAACAGAATCATTGTTTCATAACACATGGAAAATTTAAAATTTGTTTTATTGATTAAAAGAGTTACAATGTCTTAACAAACAAATAAGTATAACATAATTGACTAGTCTTGCATCTTTTATTGTCACTAAGGCCTCGTCCAATCCTATGTGAGCATGCATCAATATCATCATCAAATATCATCAACTATTTTACCTGAAACACATGTGAAAATACATCAGCATAAAAATGCCGGCGAGTACATAGGTTTTATTGATTTAGGATTCATGACTTATAAGTTTGAAAAAAAGGGGGTTGTTTAACAAAAGTCAGTCATGATCCTTGTAAAATGTTTTGTTTTATAAATCGTTGGAAAATCGATAATAGATATGTATGGTTAAAAAGAATGATGTAAGGTTAAATGAATAACCAAGTAAAAATGGGTTTGTATAAGACAAACTGTCTTGTAAAACAATGTCTTGTGAAAAATATGTTATTTGTATAAAAATGTATAAATCCAAATGAATGATTCAAATAACGCTACGCCATGTAATATAATACAGGCACTTATATATAGGAAGTACCAGCGGCGTATCCACCATGCTTGTATCATATTACGCACGCCTCGTTACTTAATCACTTCCCTAACCCAACGGCTCGAATAATTACAAGTGGTTCATGAAATCAACAGATACAAATGGTTCACACGGTTCAACAGATACATAAGGTTCACATAACTTCAATAGCTACAAACGGTTCACAAAATCAAACGGTTACGCATGGTTCACATAATCAAACGGTTATAATGGTTCCAAATGTAAAACAAGGTATCCATATGCTAGATGAGCATATGCGACAAATGTAATGTAAAACAATGTGTCCATATGCTGGATGAGCATATGCGGCAAAATGTAATGTAAAACAATGTATTAAGTATGGACAAAATGAACATACATAGCAAGAAAAAGGTAAATGTAAATCAAATGTACTAAGTATGCTAAGTAAACATACATAGCAAAAAAGTTATGTAAATCAATGTGCTAGCATGTTAAATGAACATACGTAGCAAGTGAAATGAAATGTAAAACAATGTGCTAATATGCCATGTAAACACATATAGCAAAACAATGTAATGAAATCATATACTAATAGTGTACTAATTAACATAGCTAGTATATGATATGAAAACATGAAAAGCACGAAAGTACAAGTAGGCACATGTGTTTCACCCCCAAAATGTTTGGAAACAGTAAAAGAGGGGACTATGTACTCACAG
Source organism: Helianthus annuus (assembly GCF_002127325.2). NCBI lineage: Eukaryota > Viridiplantae > Streptophyta > Magnoliopsida > Asterales > Asteraceae > Helianthus > Helianthus annuus. Next base: position 64,552,693 of record NC_035440.2, on the reverse strand, counting down.
TAGTGCGTCTTGAATCGAATCTCAAACCCTGTCCGCTACACGACAACCTACAACGTACTAATGTCTATTAGACGAGCGGGTCGTGCCTTGGCTTGGAGTTTAGTGTTTTGATTTGCGTTACTTAGGTATTATTTTGTTAAAACAATGATAATTATTTTAACTTAACTATCGATATTAGAAAAATGGTTAGACAACTATTTCGTACCTACTTTATCTAATATTTTACTAAGTGTTCGGCTTCTCGGAAAATTTCGGTAGGGTATCCTCTGTAAATAGAGGTGTCCATGCTTTAATAGCATATCATTTTCTTTTATATAAAACAAATAGTTCATTTTTAATTACCAAATTGACATATCGACAAACAAAACGTTGCATACTTCATTTCAGCTTTATAACTCGAAACCGGACAGTTTTCGAGGATTTTTATAAAATAGTTAACCTTTTCTAAAAATCTCCAAATTTTTACAGAATATGATATATGTTCCAAAATTTATTGTGTAAAAATATCAAAGTCCAAATTTTTATAAAATAGTTAACCTTTTCTAAAAATCTCCAAAATTTATTGTGTAAAAATCATTTTCTCGACTGCAATCAGATTTGTTACCATTCTGATTGCAGTTTACGGAAATATTCATTAAAAATCAACCGTAAGTCCGTTTGATGAAATTCCAGTTGGAGGGTCGTCCTGACAACGGTGTCCGTCTACTGTAAAAATTTCATGGGTTGATTTTATTCAGGTTTTAAGTTGTGACTCCAAAAATGTCATACTTTTTCTGCAATAAAAATGCAGCTTGAGCTGCTGTCCAAAAATAACCTTTTAAAAATAGTAAACGGTCTCGAAAAATTATGATTCCAGTGCCATTTGCTCAGTTATTCCAAAACACTCATTTTAGGCTTTAGAAATTCCGTTTTTCGACTTAAAATGACCCCGGTACAGCCTGTTGAAGTTGGCTGGAAATCCAACTCAGCAAGCTGTTTGAGTTTTTGTGTGTGAAAAACAATCAACAATCGAACAAGAATCGAAGTGAGACAAGAGTATGAATGGACTTACTACTAGCACAAGGCTAGGGTAGAAATTCTAGAAAAAAAAGATGAAGAAAAAAGATGGTGAAAAGCAATGTATGAAGCTCCTTAGTGATCTACAACTTCAAGCACCCTTGATTCACCTTCTAGCACTTAGATGAAGCTCTAAAATGGAAGAAATTGGTGGTGATGGTGGCGGTTAAGGAAGGGCCGAGAGAGGGAGAGAGTGAGTGAGAGAGAGAGGTGTGATCTAGTGGAAGATATGAAAGTGATGTGAAGGATCTCTTATGATCTTCCACCATACTTATAAAGATCACAATCTAATATTTTAGCTACAAGATCAAGCAATATCTACATAAAATATGAGATAAAATCTAGCAAATATTTGGGTGATTTGGTGGGTCCCTTGGTGACCGAAATTGGGTATGGGGGGGGGGTGAAGTGTAAGTTCGATGGTATATTAGATAAAAACAGGTGTTTAACTGGATACCGGGTATTTTATCTAGCGTTTAAATCCCGGTTATGGCGTTCTAAAATATTTTTATTATACTATAAAAATAAACTCGCCAAAATATTACTGGAAATAGATTTCTGTTGCCAAGACTGGCTGCATTGTCTGCGTTTTGCAGTATAAGCACTGTGTCGCGCAGAAACACGCGGTACGCGCTTAAACTTGAAAAGAACGTTTTTAGGCGTTTCAATTTATTTTTCAACACAGACCTGATTAAAAATAAATTTTTAGTCATAACATAATATTTTTGGGATTTAAATATTATCCGGGCGGTCACCAACGTTCGCTTCGCAGTTTTGTCGTATTTAGTCCTTGTAAGCGAATAAACTTGATTTCGGCATACCAAACCATCCAAAACTTATTTCTAAGTTATGTAAAGGTTATTTAGGGTATGTTAAGCCTATGTCACTATTCCGAAGTGTTTGTTGCATTAAACTGGTTATATTTACGAATCAGATCGCGTATAACCTTCCAGAAAGCGATTTAAAGCCCGAAATCGAACAAGAATTAATATGTGCAAATGATACACATATTTACACAAAATTCCAAGTACGAAATACAATATTTCATTGGTTTGGTATTTGTTTGATGGTGGTGGTGACACAGGTGTCACATATAACATGCAACCGCGGCGGAAACGTCGGGGAGCGTTGGGACAGAATTAATTGTTTCATAACCATGGAAATTAAAGTTACATTTTATTTATCAAACAAGCGTATTACATTGTCTTTAAACAGGAAATAAAGAGTTCAAGACATAATTAAACTAGTCTATCTTCATTTTTAATCTCTAAGGCACAGGTCCGCCCTAGTGTCACAGTCGTCATCCTAAGCGACAGCTCCTGAAAACACATGTGAAAGTAGGTACGTCAGCATAAAAATGCCTGTGAGATACATTGGTTTTGTGAAAATGGGATTCATGACTTAAGTTTAGAGAAAATGTTTAATAACAGTCAGTCATGAACCTTGTAAATTGTTTTGTTTTGTAAATCATATGAAAAACGATAAAATTAGATGATATGTATAAATAAAATGTAAGGTTAAATGAGAGTAGAAAGAGTTTGTATATGATAAGTTTGTTTGTAAAACAATGTCTTGTGAAGAATATGTTATTTGTGAAAGAGGTAACATGTCTATACTGAAATGATTTAAATAATGCTACGATAGGTAATATTATACAAACATTTATATATAGGAAGTACCAGCAGCGTGTCCACCATGTTTGTATCATATTACATACGCCACGTTACTCAAACCATTTACCCAAACCAACCACCATGTAAATTGTTCATGTATAAGTCAATTGTCAAGTGTTATTGTGTAAACCATATCGAAATGTCTATGTTCAATGTAAACCACCCAATGTGTATATTAATGTCAAAATGTTTATGTTTAATGTAGATTATGTAATGTGTACCCAAATTATATCATGTATGGTAAGTGAAATATATCAACTAAACCATATGTAAAATGCACAAAAACAAGGTATTAAAGTAAAACATGGTTTAAATCAAAGTTATGTTTTGTGGAACAAATGCATGCTATACTGATACAAACATTTATGTGGTATTGTGAAAATGCATACATTCAAGCCTTTGTGACTGTAGTGATAGACCTTTAAAAAAATTAAAGGTCTACATGTGTTATGTTCATCGTATTCGGTCATTCCTTCCAATCCAAACAAATCCGAGATTTCAGGAATGGGAGTTGTCAAATCCTATGGTACCATTACCTACTAACGGGCGGCGTGATCGGTGTTAATGAATGTACATTGTATAATTTAAACAAACCAAATGTCATACCAAAATGTAGGCATGTGATGAATAATTGTACTAAGTATGCGCACAATGGGCATACATAGCATAAAATGTAATGTAAAACAATGTACTAAGTACGCACACAATGGGCATACATAGCATAAAAGTCATGTAAATCAATGTGCTAGCATGCTCAGTCAACATACATAGCAGAAAATGTAATGTGAAACAACGTGCTTAATATGCCAAGTAAACATATGTAGCAAAATAATGTAATGTAAATCAATGTACTAAGTATGCTAAGTAAACATACATAGCGAAACAATGTAATGTAAATCACATACTAATAGTGTACTAATGAGCATAACAAGTATATGATGTGAAAACAGGAAAGCATGAAAGTAACAAGTAGGCACATGTGTTTCACCCCAAAACAGTTTGGAAAATAGTAAAAGATGGGGTTCAATGTACTCACCTGAGATTGCTTTGAAGTTCTTGTATAACAATGAAATAATGCTAGAGATCACGGAATATCAAATGGCACCTAATAGGTAGCTATATTAATATACCGGACCAAAATCGGAAGGATTGGATAGTATGCGGGTTCGTAAACCAAACGAGTATGGAGACTCGTGTAATATGATTTAACAAAGCCGACACACTAAAATGAAACCTAACCTAAGTGCTTACGACCCATTACGAGCCGTTTAGGTAGCTTATGCTACTTTAACGCGTCGTTCGCGTGAAACGCGTTTGGAACGCCTAACATCGTGACCATAAGGTATAACCTCGGAAGGTTACAGTTATGGTCACCTAATGTGTTTGGTCGGATCCTAATGATCGACCAAATGGGTCGGGTTCGAAAGCATAAGCGATTGTTTAGGTCGCTTATCTTACGACCCTATATAAGCACTATACTAAAAGTGACGAGCTAAGCATGTTAGAACATGCTTAACTAAGTTTAGAAAACAAGTTTGGTATCAAAACAAACGGTTTTGATACCCACGAGTAGTTTGGTTACAAAATACACAAGAATGCGCATTTTGGCCGAAACTACGACTCGTCGCTGAGCCTAGATAACGTGGTAATCAGTAGGTATAGTCACTACGGACTATAACCATGGTGATCACGCTCACGTTATGAAGTTCCAACGAACTTCGTGTTGACCATAAGCTGGTCATTGCGGAATGTCAAACAAAGTTTGACTTTAGCACTAGAAAGCGAATAAAAGAACGAAAGAACACTTACGAAGGGTCCCCGAAAGCTAAACTTGATCCAGGAGCTCAGGTATGAAACAATGGCATCAACTTAGAGCTCTTTGATCAGTTTTGTGGGTTTTAACACAAATGTGGGGGGGGGTATTTATAGGAAAAGCAAAACCGTTAGGATCGTTTCTTGAATATCGTGCCACGATCTCATGCGTACACTCGTCAAGATGTTACGGTATCATATGGTGACCCTAACTCTAGGGATTGTGAAAGGACATTGCCATTTGGAGTGATTGAAAGGCCAAATTCAGCCAAAAAACGAGTTTCTGCATCTGCAGGGCTCACGCGGCCCGCATAAGGATGCAGGTAAAACTCAGGCGGGCCGCCTGGCCATGTCTGATCAGCACAAAGTTTCAAAAATGACAGTTTTAGTCCCTGTTGCATATTTAAGCCATTTCCGACACTTCAAAGACCTGTAAAGCCAACTTTAAGGTCCTAAAATGATGCCTAAACATTGTGGACATGAAACATGCTCAAAAATATGTCGGATATCGGTTCGTTTGGCTGTACGATCGCGATGTTCGCTTAATTACGACAGAATACGCATAAGCGCGAAAAAGATCCAAATGACGTGACGAATGGATTTTTCTCATGCCAAACACTAAGGCATAATATAAGGATGCTTACATAAATTTTTGGATGTCCGGATGTATTCAGAACGTAAGTTATGCGCGAAAGTGCAAACTTGTGCACTTTTTGACACTTTTAGTCCCTGAGTGATTCAAAAGTTTATTTTAGCATACCAAACCCCTCAAATCCTATTTCTAAGCTATGTAAAGGATATTTATGGTATGTTTAACTTATGGACATGTTCCGGAATGTTTGTTACAGTTCAAATTGGCATTCTTTCGCAGTTTGTCAAGTTTAGTCCCTGTAAGCGAATTAACTTGTTTTTTGCTATACCAAAGCCTTCAAAACTTATTTCTAAGTTATGTAACGGTTATTTAAGGTATGTTGAGTATATGTTGATGTTCCGGAGTATTTGTCACATTAAACTGAGTACGTTTACGCACCAGTTTGCGTATAATTCTCCCAAAAGCGATGTAGAGTTTAAAATTGAACAAAAGTCAAAATATGGAAAATGTAAAACACAACCAAACAAACATTGGGATCAAATAACATTGTTTTATTGATAATTGAACTGTTCACAATGATTACGAGCACAAATGTTACAGTGTCTCTCTTGGATAAGGAGTTATATGGCTTACACAAGGCCCCGAGAGCCTGGTATGAGACATTATCTCAACATTTGCTAGCCAATCACTTCATCCGGGGAACAATAGATGCCACCCTCTTCACAAAGATAGTCGACGGTCACCTGCTTATAGTACAAATTTATGTAGATGACATAATTTTTGGGTCAACAAACGAGAACTTGTGCAAAGACTTTGAACAAGTGATGAAGCAAAAGTTCGAAATGTCATCAATGGGGGAAATGAAATTCTTTTTGGGACTCCAATTTGATCAACTTCCTGAGGGAATTTTCATACACCAGACAAAGTATGTTCATGATATTCTAGAGAAATTTGGAATGTCAGGTTGTACTCCTGCGGCAACCCCATTAGCAACACATTATGGGATTCACCCAGATCTCACTGGAGATAGGGCAGATGAAACACTTTATCGTTCCATGATCGGTTCATTGATGTATCTAACTGCTTCAAGACCCGACATTATGTATCCGACGTGCCTCGCAGCAAAATTTCAATCTAACCCGAGAGATTCGCACTTGATCATTGTGAAAAGGATATTACGCTACCTGAAGGGAACTCCATCGTTAGGGTTGTGGTATCCTAGAAAAAGCGACTTTACGCTCGAAGGGTATTCCGACTCGGATTTCGGATGCTGCAATGTCCATGCCAAATCAACAAATGCAGGATGCCAGTTCTTTGGACCTCGCTTGGTTACCTGGCAGTGTAAGAAACAAATGTCTGTGGCTCTATCCACATGTGAAGCAGAGTACATTTCTACCAGCAGTTGCTGTTCTCAGATCCTGTGGATATAGCAACAGATGCGCGACTACGGTTTGCAGTTTCTTAACACTCCTCTTTTTGTTGATAATGAGGCCGCAATAAATATAACAAAAAAACAGGTACATCATGCTAAAACCAAACATATAGAAATTCGTCATCACTTTATTCGCGATTGTTTCGAGAAAAAGTTGATACGAATTGAGAAAATCCACACTGACGAGCAAAAAGCTGATTTACATACCAAAGCATTTGATAGAACACGTTTTAAATATCTTTTAAAACTGAATGGTATGATGCTCTTGTCGGTGAAGGATGGAATCGTTGGCGATGATGAGGATACCACTGTAGATGATGTTGATAAACAATCTGCAATGGTTTGTCGATTTTTTACCTGTTTTGGTCTTTAGGGGGAGATAGGTATATTTGTATATACTTTTAGAAAATCCAAAAACATTAGAAAAATCAAAAAGGCAAAAACATGATAAAACTCCAAAATCCAAAAACAATAAAAAAATGAAAAAAAGCTTGTGTAAAAAGGGAAAATGATAGTACATCACCTAAGGATTTGTAAAGTTTTAAAAGGGTTAAACAGTCTCACTAATGATGTGTCGATAGGTTTTTACACAGTCAATAGATTTGTTCGGGATATAAACTTAAAAATTCATAACGAGACTTACTTCGTGGGGAATATGTTGGTGCAGTCATCTGTCAACTTCGTCTAATGTCGAGTCCGGGATTCGTTGCGATTCGTTCAAGCATGATGTCATCACATATGATGATGACATCATATTGATGACATCATACAATACATCATCACATGCCTTCTACATTTTGAAAAAGCTAGCAAACGACAAAGTCTTTTTCCAAAAGAAAATGTGAAGTAGTCTTTTGTTTGTGATTGGACCAAGAGGAGGTCCAATGAGAATCCACCCTTCCAAGGTCCAATGATATGCTTCCAATTTAAGGTCCAATGAGAGAAGTGCACAAGAAGAAAAAGTGATAGTCAACATGTGGTGAACCGCTCTTATGGCATTTTTTACGGATCGCTTATATGGCTTGCTTCATGGATCGCTTTTATGAACTTGTGGGAATCGCTTTTACAGATTTTGTATGGATCGCTTATGTGGATTGTCATATGAGCGATTCCAATATAGTATAAATAGGTGGTTTGTTCATTTCATTTGTAACACTTTTCAGATCTGATACCGAGGTATTGCCAGTTTTTCCTTATAATCGAAACATTGTAAAATCAATATACAAGAGGTTTAAAGTGTGATACAAGCTGTGTACGCATCCGTTTCTTTGTTTCCGCCTCTGAAACGGAGTTGAGCTCTTCCGAACGACTCGTTTAGGTCGAAATTCGATCCTACAATTGGTATCAGAGCCAAGGAGGAGGAAATCTCGCATATACAGCTCGTTTTTCATCATTTTTCTGCTTCTACACCTTTCTTTTTCGAAAAACGCAACTTCTTACGGTCGAAATCGCTTCAAATTTACATATTGTGTGCGTAATCATGAATTAACAAAACCTGGAAATTTTCAGAACCTAAATCGGCCTAAAATTGGTTCAAACTGAGTTTTTGCTTGCATTTGGTTCGTGTTTTGCTGACGTCACATCCAAGACCGCTCCAAATTTTCATTTGAGAGTCGCTTATTTGGTAAAAGGCTTGGTTCGCTCTTAGTGACATTACTAAACCGCTCATTGAGACAAGTGGTGGCTCACTTATATAACATCACGTCAGAACCGCTC